>NC_031768.1:31792626-32007490 GCF_001522545.3 Parus major
GCCCGGGGGGCACGGCCAGCGCCGGCCCGGGCAGCGGGAGCGCCCGCGCCGCTGCGCCCGGCAACTGGCTGCCGGCAAAAGGGACGAGCCGCAGCTCCGTGCCCGCTGAACACCTGTCAGCCCGCGGAGCGTGATTTATACCTGGCCTCGGCAGCCTCTCCGCTGGGGATTTCCCTCTCGTTCCACTTCTGCTTTTTTTTTTTTTTTTCTTTTCCCTTTCGCCTCCCCCCTCCCTTCTCGGAGCGTTGTGGAAGAGAGTGTTTTCTTCAGGGTATTAAGCTGAAAATACAGAGGAGGAGAGGCTCAGACCTTTACCTCACTGCCTCACTCTCCCTTCCATGTGAATATTCTGCAACGTTTCCTTCATCCTGCCGCTCCTCTCACCTGGCCAGCGCTGTCCGGACCATGTCCGCTAAGCTCCTGCCGGTTTTCTTCCTCCTCTCAGTGTTCTACGCTTGGTAAGTCTGCGCTCCCCTCGCCTCCCTCCAGCCCCTCTCCTCTCTGCACTGGGGCTGGAGGGCTGAAGTCCCATTTACCGGAGTTTGCACAATATTCGGCGCCCAGGAAGAACAGTGGCCTCTTCCCAGCTTCTTCTCGCCGTGCCGGGGCTCTGTTCCCAAACACGGCTTACCCCGCTCCCATCCCGAGACCCGCCTGGCTCCGCGGTGCGCCCGGGGCGGTGGCACCGCCGCTGTCCCCTCCCGGCTCTGCGCGGAGCCCCCTCCTGGACCGGCCAGGCAGAAAGTTTCCCCTCAGGCGGCTCTCGGAGCCCGGTGGGACGGCGGCTGGGGCTGCCCTGGCTTCCCTCCCCTCTCGGCCCTGGCTTCCCTCCACGCCACCCCCGGGGCATCCGCGGGAGAGACCGGAGTGAGGAGCGAGAAGGCGAGTGGCGGGGTGCGCGATCCCCTGGTCCCCGCCTCAGGGCCGGGAAGGGTCTCCCCGGTGGGGAACCGATATCCAGTGTTAGAGACCAGAGGGGCACAGCCGGCAGCGGCAGCCCTGACCTTTTGGACTTTGGTCCTTTTGGTTGTCCGGAGCTGTTGTACACCCTCACAGGATAACCCAGGCAAAGGGGTCAGCTCAGCTCCCCCCTGCAGGAACCACCACAAACCAGGCTACAGGCACGCTCAGAGGCCTCCCCCTCCCCTCCGTGGCAGCCTGCCCCACACCTGAGTGGTGTCTATCTACTAAATCCCCACAGGAACTAGAGGATGCTTCATGCCAGCCTCCACAGCAAGTGTGGGACACACCTTTTGCAGGAAATAAACACTTTCCTGACAACGCCTCAGAGTCTTCTAGACTTCCTCCCTTGCAATTTATGCATAGTCTCTGTCTCCTTACGGAATAAAAACTGACAAAGAGTTGGGCAAAGCCTTTCTTCCTTCCCAGCTTGACACTGGTTTGCCATCAGTCTGTAGTTATTTCTCTAGATGGCAGGAATATGATAGGAATTGGCAGTCACCAGTAGGGCTACAAAAGAAAAATGTAACCTCAAGTGCCCCTGAAGGAGCCTAACCAGAGGCAAGCAATGGAAGGGAAATAATAACGTCATAGGGAAGAAAGCAAAAAATCTTGAAAAATATGTGTCTAGTGTATTAGTCTGGTCCACTGTGAAACCTCTCCCACCTCCAGTCTTAATCTAGAAGATAGGTAGGGATTTAAATGGTTTGCAGGTACTTTCTAGGAAAGAAGCTGCTAGAGGGAGGTGATCTAAAAAGTCTGCCAGTGCTTAGTTAGACTCTTGTTAGGGACTTGTTTTAAAGCAGCATCTATCTCCCTGAAATGGCAATCATGATACTACCTGAACTCCGTTCTCATTTCCAGGTGCAGTCTGAATGCCTGTGGTAAAGTTATGCTGGCTGCAGCAGAAAAAGACGTATGATTTGTCCCTCTTTGCTATTAGCAATTCAGCACCACTGCAGAGTTTCAGCTCGGAAATATTAACCATGTATGTTCAGAGATGATGCCTCCTCGGAGAATGGTTCTGTAACAGCAGTATTAAAACACAGGGCTGGTCATGAATCTGATGGGAAAAAAAAGAATTCTCCCAAAATCTGCTTGAGTGTTTTAATGCTCATTAAGTGAATTATAAAAAGAAACAAAAGTCAACTTTTTAGAGAATATAGCCCAATTACAGAGAAGTAGTGGTTGTCTATTCAAAATTTCGTCTTAAGTTTTCTCTACTTTTACAACTCTGTTATATGATCTCTCTGCAGAAAATCCTCAGGATCTAAGTTAAAAATTATTTTTATATAGAAACTGTGCCTAGAGCAATTGAAAATTGTGAGGTCGTGTTAAGTGATTCATGGTTAATCCTCAGGGGCGTACTGGTGGTAGAGCAGTTTCAGTTTAAAGATTCATTAAATTCTCAAATAGTGGTCTTCAAGCAGTGTGAGGGTTGATGATGCTCTGTGATTAAACTTTTATATTTGTGTCAGGTGTTTTTTTTGTTCACATACAGTGTTTATCAAGTCTCCTGGATGTCTGAGGTATTTTAAAAGACACTAGCATCATTATGCAGAAAAGGAGAGGGAGAGAAAGAAAGTTGCAGTGATGTGTGTAGCACATCCCCTGAACAAACGAGGCTGATGCCTCTCCTTCTCCACTGCTTTGCACCTCACATAATAATTCACAATTATGTAAGAATGTTGCAGAATTATATCATATCCCCATGGCAATTGCAGGTTGAAAAAAGACGTGATTCCTTCCATAGGTTGGAACCTATGAAGATGACCACTGAGGTCATCTTTTCTCTTAATAACTTCATCTCAGTCTGTCATAGATTTTCTCCAGTGAGAGGCATCAAACAGATTTGGTTTCTAAGATACCAAAAAATACATCTTCAAATCAACATTTTAAAGTCCATGCACAAAAAGCCTCACAAATGGAATTAGTCTTGTGTGAAAATAGCTCAAGCTGTGATTTCTGGCCAAACTGTAGTTTCACCCCATTTGCATTAATATACCCTTAAAATAAACATCATTCACCTATAAAGGAATAAAGTTACAACTCTTGGAGTAGTGCTGTTTCTAAAAAAAAAGTTATTGAAGCTGCAGAAAAATTCAGATTTATTTATGCAATGTATTTGTGTGCTTGTGATAATCCATCTCAAATTCAAGGAGTGAGCTCTTAATTCTAAGCCTTGTAATACATTGAACTCTAGAATTCGGGCACAGAGAATATAATAATTTATTAATAGGATAAAATGATCAGGAAGCATTAACAGATCTGAATTTTTAATACTCTTATTAGCCTTTGTGCAAGAGATGAATCAGTTGTCTTGATGTATTAATAAAGTAATACTGCAGATGTTCACTCTTTGTAAAGGCATATTGTAAACTAATCAGAATAGGTTCATTAAAATACAGGGTATAAAATACTACTCTGGTGGCTGTATTATCTCCTCGAGTGTAACTTTTTGAAGACACTTCCAGAAGACAATTTCTAAACAACTGTCAATCATGACCTATCCACAGATACTCAACAATTGTTAATGGGAAAATCCTGTTGCACCTGTTGCACCCTGCTGCACCCTGTTGCTTCCAATTTTAGTCATTTAAAATAATATTTATTTTTATCATTTGTTTTGCAGTTCTAGAGAGGTTGAAGAGGATGAATATGAAGATGGAACAACTAACCAAAAATGGGTTTTAGCTCCAAAAACACAAGACACAGATGTGACTCTCATACTAAACAAGCTGTTGAGAGAGTATGACAAAAAGCTGCGGCCAGATATTGGAAGTAAGTGCCTCGTTCTGCACAAGTGAGGATAAGCTTCTCTAGGTGCAGGGAAGACATGTTACTATATCCTGGAAAGTGTGCACAAATATCTGGGGAAGTGTAGATTAAGGTTTTTTTGCCTGAAGTTAATTTCCAAGTCAGTATTTTAAAAATGCTAATTCTCACAGGGAAATCTGATGGTAGCTTAGGGTCCTAAAATTTGGTTGGTTTGTGCAGAGTTTGTGTAAGGATATGGAAATGCTACTTCTTAAGTATTCAGCAGTTCTTTGGCAGAGGAAGGAACACACCTCTTTTGTCATCCAGTCCAGGCTGAAAATCTCACACTCTGAGAAGCAAACAAAACTTGAACAGGTTACAAACAAAAAGTAAGACACAGCAAGAGAATAATGTGCACCTATTATCTTCAAAATATGATCCTGAAAGTTACGTTCCTTAATGCTTAGTGAGAAGAAGGCAGTGGGATTTGCCTGTGTACAGGGCAACTCCAGAGATGATCTTCCACAAACCAGCAGATATCTCCAAAAGAAATCTTATAGAATCAAAATGCCTTGTGATCAGAACTAGTATGTATAAAATTGAAATACGAGCCAGTATGTACTTGTGTAAAGCCATCTTGGGCTATTTTATTGTTTTAATTTGTATAATGAGATTTCAAACCAGTTGTGGTTCTTTTGTTTGTTTGTTTGTTGGGTTGGTTTTCTTTCCTTTTGTTTTCTTTTGTTTTTTTTTAGTGCCCCACCTATTGTAGTTATGTCCTTTTTACCTGGTTTGCATCCCTAGAGCATAATGACTGTAGCACAACTGCTGCTCATTTTTTTCACAGCAAGTTTGTATGACAGAAATCAGAAAGAATTTGTCATATTTGCTGTAACTTGCATGTGCTTCAGAACAAACTGAGAATGGGGAATACTCAAAACAATCACCTAATATAATTTGTTTTTCCTAAATATTTGCAGGGATTAGAAGGAGAATTTTTACCCCTGATTATAAGTGAGATTACTGTTCATTAATGGCACATATATCAATACACTTTCTAGGTGATCCCTTTGTAACAGTTCAGAGGGAAGTAAGAGCCATCTGTATGTATTCATCATTACAATTATTAGTGTCTCATATCTATACAATAATGCAACAGTTGCAGAAAAGGAAGACTGTCCTGTGGTATGAAAGAAAGGGTCTGTTTGGTTCTTTTTTTGCAACTATTACTTTGATTTTCCATAGTATTTACAAAGATCATATTTGATACTCGTGTCTGTATTTATCACAGAGTGACATTTATCTTTTTCTACTTAGTTTGTCATATTGGATTTAGCTATCTTTAATATCTAATGGAGAGGTGCTTTAATGCACTTTCCCACCCATATCAACATCTGGAAGACAGTCTCAGACAAATTTTTTGATTTATACACTGTGTCCTCAGATCACTGACTTAAGGCAGAGTGAATTACATTATGCCTACGTGGGGCAAAGGAATCACTCAAAGTCCCCATGTCACTTGCCATAAAATCAGTAGAGGTCAGACATGTCTTACAGCACTGGGAAGTCATTGTTACCAAAATAATTCCTTTTGTCTCTCCACAACATTTTGTAAATCCTGTTTTAGAGAAAGGAGTCAAATTACACAGCTCTTCACATATCAAACAGATTTTACAGCTCTCAGCTACATCTATTAAGCATCTTTGTCCTAGGCCATTTTTTGTCTTTTAGATAGCAATCTGGCTGTTTCAGAACCTGAGCTGAGTGTTCAAATGCTACAGAAGTTAGTTCATCTCTGCTTCCTCCCCTGGTCCCTCTTTGCACCTCTCCTACCTTTGATGCAGATAAATAACATTGCCCTTTTGAAGTTGCGGAGCTGTCGCATTTGGCAAGGAGAACACAAGGGGAACGCTAGAGAATCAGGCATTACAGATAACTTCCCTGAATTTCTGGCTGGTGCCTGACACACAAGCACATCTTTTCCATCTGGGAGCTGGTTATCCTCCAAACAGGGTGGTTGACGTGTCTTGGCAACAGAATTGTCTTGCTGCCCTGAAGATCTCGGTATTAAGACAAATACTTTACAACACAATAGAAACCAGCTAGAGCACAAGGAAAAAAAAAGTTAGTGTACCAGTTATCAGAGAGCATTCAAGAAGAAAATGCATGTTTTGGAAATTAGAGGAAGTATGGAGTGAACCAGTAGAAGAAGTGAGAAGTGATTCTCAGAATCAAGCAGAAGTTCAGCCAATACTGAGGGTTAAATACAGGACTAATACAGAGTCACCTTACTCACTAGGGCCTTTACATTAACATGGTAATGCTGGGAAGTAAATTGTCTGACCCACAGGACAGGGAAACTCACCATTTCATGTCACACTGCTCTTCACTCAGTTTTTCAATCCTTTGTTGCAAATCCACTATTTCTAACAATGTGCAGCTTTAGCTATGGTCCTGAGGAAATGATCTTTTTTCTGAATGCAGTCAGAAGGACCTAGGGAATACTTTGCATTTTCTAAGATTAGGTTTGCCAGTTTCAGATCACTTGGGAAGACACTTCTGCAACCAAAAACTATGTCTCTCCATAGGAGAAGGCTGTGGCAAATAAAATGTATCAAAGTGCATGCTGGCACAGGCAGTGACTTCTCTGTGGCTTATCATCTTTCTCAAAGGCAACTGATACTTTGGCTAGCTCAGGTATGATTCCTACCTGGTGCAGACATATTCTGAGTGCCCTTTTGCCATACTGTGGGCACTGACATCATCAGCAATCACATCTCCTCCAGGCCAGCAGTACAGCCATCAGTGAGTGAACTGCCAACACACAGCTACCCTCTTTCCTCCTCTGCCACCCAAGCACATCTAAACCACTGTAAAGAGTGTGTAGGTCACTGCTTGGATGAAAAGCTAGGATTTTTTTTTTTTTTTCCCCTCATCCTGGCCTATATTTGACCTCAGCTTCCACGTGAATGCCTGCTGCTCAGATCATAGGCACAATCTACCCTCAGCACTTCAGGCTTCACCTGCAAGGTTCTAAGGCAGGATTCTTAAAGAGTGGATTGAACAACCTAAATATTAGGCAAAACAGTTTACCTGTGAAGGCTATTAGCAAAGTTATACCTTAACAGGTCCTGTCTCACTAAAAGAGGCCTTTGATCTTTGGAAACAAAGCAGTGTTCTGCCAGCAGGGGAATGCCTGACTGCATCCCCTGTGGCCACACACTTGGCAGAGTTCTTGTCTCCATAAATATCATGGCTTTTGAGGTTGGTTTTTTTGGTTTTTTTATTTTTTAATTGGTGGCATCTGGAAAGTTTCCATTATAGCACAGAAAATACACGCCTTTTTGAATTGAAAAAAAAAAGAAAAGAAAGCACTTCATACCAAACAGCTAATAACGGTGTACTGATTAGATCAAAAAGAAAAGTGTTTTATGATGTAAAGCATCTTTTCACCTATTTTTTTACCAGCTGAAATTATTGATATGAGATACTCAGGTCGCTTGCGTGGCATTAAAAGAATCCTAGGAAGAAAAACAAAACCAATTCAGAACTGCCTTAATATCTCTTCCATAGGCAGGTATTCTGTGTTCTTTGAAAGTGCTTTGAAGTGAATGTTCAATGCAAATGCATAATTTCTTACATGCAGTAAGACTTGCTGCCCTGCAAGTGTGCTTTTTTCCTCCCATGTCACATTGATTTAAATCCTGAAATTTAGCAGGACCAGGTTCTGGCCCTGAAATTTTTCTTCCTCTTTATTAGTAAAATGAAAACAGAAATATTAGGCAAACCAACAGGGCACAGAACAGAATGATGATAATTACAGCTAAAAAAATCTCGGTTTCATTTAAATTCTAGTGATAAACCAGATTTTTGTAATTGCCCTTTACATTGATTGATAGATTTAAAATTTAAGTTACTATAAAAATCTCACCACATAAAAAAACAAACAAAAACAAACAAAAGAAAACCCAGCAATGAAGCAAAACACAGGTGAATTAAATGCCAGATGGCAAAACATATTTCCTTCAAAGTTAGTTTACTTTAATGAAATCTTCCTTCTCCCCTTCCTTAATGGATGCTTTAGACCACAACAAAGCTCTGGAAAATAAAAGTTACCTTTAGAATCCTACATTGTTTTAAGCTTAATTTTATATGGAATATAATTTGTCTTAGAAAATGTGTAACAGTGAAATAAAGTAAAAGGTTTGCCAGTCACATTCCCTGAGTAAGCTTATATGTGGAAATTTAAATGCTATCTTTTTTTGTATTGTGAAAGTTACCTTAACCATCAAAAATCTGGTATGTGAGAGGTTTCTGAAATGTGCCATTAGCAGTGGGAGGGAAAAAAGTATCACCCTAGATCAGGCTTAGAGTGGCAGAGTTGAAAGGCAATTTGTATTGCATAATTGTATCCTCTGTTTCTCAGATGATCGTTACATTAAGGAAACCTCTAAACTGCGTTTGTTGAAGAAAGCTTCACCAGTCTGTGTTCTGAGGTGTTTCAACATACATTAATGTCTGCTTTTCCTTCCTCCCTTCATATTTATTTTTTTTAAGTTACTTTTCAGTAACTCATGGTTTCCTCTTGGATGCTCTAAAATTATTTGATCCCTGCAGCTTCTGGTGGTTATCTATATTTATTATGTATTTATAAGCCAAAACAAATTCACTTTGGGATATGTAATGTTCTGACTCCACCAGTTCTAGCTGTCTTGAAGTCATGCTGCTTTGCTTTACTTCTCCAGTATCTTTGTAACCATTAGCCATATTTCTGAAGATCTGAGCAGTCTCAGATACTGCTGTGCAGCTCTCACTACCCTGACTAGGTTTGTACAAGCTTAGCTGGTACAAATAAATGGGCTCATTTGAATCAGCAAAAGATTGCACAGAAGACAAAGCTCTGTCTGATGTGCTTTACTGTGCTGCTTGAGAGCATTAACAGCAGTTCTCTTTTAAAGCAGTTAAAAGTTTCCTCTGTAACTAATTTAACCTGTTTCTCACTGTGTGCAAGGAGCTAATCTGTTGGTTGAGAGAAAACAACTCTGTTGCTTTTTAAAGGATATGTCCTTTTTCAGGCATTTCCCTATTGAAAATCTTGAGCTCTGAAGCAGTACCACAGCCTTTCTCCTGTCTGACCTGCTTTCCTCCCATGTTGCACAGAAATGAACCCTGAAGTGCACCACAGGCGCTTACCACAGAGGCTGTCAAGTTATTTTTGCTAGCTGCTGATTGCCACACCTGATGCTCTTTAAATTAGCTCCAGCTAGGTTTCCCCATATGTGGTGACAGAGGGTTGCATATTGCCTGGCAGATCAAAATATTTTCCAGATCATAGTGCAGAGAAAGCTGTGAAGTGTCATACAAGGTCAAATTGCTACATTCTGCTGTAAGTCTTTTTTTTTTGTGGTGGCCTACAAGACAGTGCCAGGCATCTCATAACATGAAGTAGTGAGAGAGACATTCATTGCTTCAGGATTTATCATAGACACTTGGACCTGGAAAGCCAACTTGTGTGTAAAGGTGGAGCACATGGGAAGGAGAGATGGGGTAAATTCTGTTTGTGTTATGGCAGCACTCAGGAGGAGGAATCCATAGTCCTGGATCCAACTTCTCTAGTACTGGGGACTGCAGAAGACTGTAGAGATTAGTCTAATTTAGATTTGTATGGGAGAATAAACTTGAATAACCTGCTGTTGAGGACATAGAGTGCTGTGGCTGAGACCTAGTAGGAAACAGGGCTGAATAACAGTCACTGATACTTCCCTTTTTCTTCTTTTTTGGTGGAGTAGAAGTAGATTGTCTTCCTTTCAGAGACTTTTGTACTGTTTTTGCCATCTAATTAGAAATCCTCAAGAAGACGAATATTCCTGAGAAAAGGGTTGCTTTTCAATGAAAATGAGAAATCCACCACTGTTCTAGGTGGCATGATGGAAGGGATTTATTTCTTCTGATTCTGCAGGAGTTCTAATTCTCTACCATTTTCAGGAACTGATGCTTTCCTTTGCAGTGATGGCCATGAATATTTCTAAAATATTAATAGCAAAGTTAGCAAATAAGGGGTAAGCTACTTTATGAACACTCCAAAATACCTGTTTCAGATTTTGATGATACATGTTATAGTTTTGAAAGATTACATAAACAAATAGGCTGCTTGCACATAGTCTTGGTTTGTGCTGGTTCAGTGTGTTAAACATAGGGTTTTTCAAAATCCTGCATGGGAGCAACTCTGATTAGGAGAGGATCTTGACACTGGGCTTTCTTCATGCCTGAATTCTGCTTTTCTAATCACTTAACCATGGACTGAGTACAGAGGAATTTCTGCCTTGGCTTTCTGACCTGCTTTGGTTCACAGCTTTTCAACCCTGAGGGGAATCATCCTACTTTTTATTCATCCTTTTCTCAGGTAAAATTTTAATGTGCCATTCTGAAAGTAGAGAAATTTTAGTCCAATGCATTGAGCCTGAAGCCCTGCAACTCAATGTTTCTGCTTAAAATTCTCCAAAGCAACCTAGTTTTGTTTTTCCAATTATTTAAGAGTTTTGGTTATTTTCCTTTTTTCTTTCTTTTTCTCACTTCTTTTTTTTTATTAGATCACCTGGTTTAAATCAAATGATGGAAAGCAACATTTTAATTTGAAGCTTACTCTACTTCAATATATAGAAATATTTTAACATTCAAGCATTGTTTTTCTGAATTTTCCCCATAATTTACTGCCAATAATTTACCCCAAGTAATGCAGTTCTTTGCCCATATAAAATGCTTCTTTCTCTCATGTCTAAGAAGACACTTGTATCTTTGTAATACTTTTATCTTGTGTGTAGTCTTGTGTTGGGTTGAAAAGAAGTATTGCTTGTGTGTTGGAGAAAGTGGCCTTTTACCTAATTATTAAACTGCAAGCTCCCTTAAAGTACAACCTTCTCTTTGTGAATGTAAAGTTTTAATTTACATAGGTAACTTTTATTTAGTGTCTTATTTCCTGACAGTGACTGTTTGCTGAAATGGCTTGATGCATACACAGATGGAATATTTTTCTTGAATGGCATCGTAGGTAGTAAAGTTTGGTTGACAGTTAATGTTTGCCTAACTCTTAGTCTTAACTGTCACACACAAAACTAAATGTAGAAGCTGCTAGTTCTTATTCTCTCTTCTACTCTATAACTTCACTATCATATTTTTTAATCTGACAGGATCAAGGGAGTGTAGCATACAAACTTTCTGGAAGCCATGAGTTGAAAGTTAGGTAAGAGGGAAAGTCTGAGATACCAATTACATAAAAAAATACTTCTCTTCTTTCCTCTTCCTTCTCTGGTTAGCCAGACTAGGCTGGCATAAAGGAATATTCTTAGCAAGTATTTGTAAACTGCAAAGATGTTCAGTGTTAGCTGCCATTTTGGGGTCATGGCACAAACTAATTGTTCTGTCATCTTTAAACAGGGATATATTATGTTCTGCACATATTATTTTAAATATTGCTTGTTTTTACATCTGTGTAGTTTTCTTATGGCTGTTATTGTTCTTCCACACCCTGGTTGCTAGCTTGCTAGACTTCACAGGAACAAATTCTATTATTTTTCAGTCTTATGTTATCACACAGGATCTCTCCTCTCTGATGAATATAAGTAAAACAAAAATTAAAACTGTAGGAATTAATTGAAAAACAAGCCTAACCATTACTATCTGCAGTTTTCATTCCACAACATAATACTTGAAAAATTACAGCTTGTGCGTTGGGGAATGGTAAATGAAGGATGAAAGTGCTGAAGGTTGATTGATAGTTATGGTGGGAAATGAAGAATAAAAGTGATTTGTAGTTAATTGAGGGAGTCCGTTTATGTGCACACTGTCATTCACACTCCTGGACAAAATGACAACCAAACCTATGTAAAAAAATGCTGTTTTCAGAGGACTGTGTTCTCATCCTGGTACTGCTTTAATCCAAACTTTCTTTCTTCCTTTGATTTTCATTTGCAGCTCTGTTTAGGTAGCTTGAACCTAAAACATAGGGATGTCACTTCTGACAGAGTTTCTGTGTCTGTAGCAAGTGCAGGACTTTGACATCTATCTGTTTTCAAGCCCATTCTCTTTCATGCAGGGAGAATGAGGGTTTTTAATTTTCCTCACGGATAGATTTGTAGCATTGGAGAAGAGAATCATCAAATAATTTAGGTTGGAAAGGATTTTTAAGATCTTTGAGTCCAACACTTACCACTGCCAAATCCAGCACTAAATCATGTCCACATGCACTCATCTTTTAAATACCTCCAGGGATGGTGGCTTAACACTTCCTGTTACCAGGTTTTTCTTCAAATGTGGTAATTCGTTGTAAAATGGAGATGTGTTAGCTGACTGTATTTAGTCTTGAGAAGTGATTTGTTAGCAGAGCAGTTTTTTTTTTATAGGAATAGCTAGGTATAGAGATGTTGCCAATAAGGTCACATAGGAAAATTGGAATAGTCGTCATCACTAATGCAAAGTAAAAATTAACACTATAATCACTACTATTACAGTTACCAATAACTGTGTAATGATTTATTACAGCTTTGTCCCAATTTAAAAATAGCAATTTATGTGGTAATGAGAGAATGTAAAGTATCATTACAGAGCAATATAAAAAAATATCTCATTACTGCAGAGCCAATCTTGTTAGTCAGTAGTCTTGTAAAATTGGGGCAGAATTCAAGCGGCCCTGTAGGTCGTGAACAGAGATCATATTGTGATGTTTATATAGTTTTGTGCCTTCTAAAAATCTAGTTCCAGCTGCTTTGCTTCTACAAATATGTATGTATAGATCTATAACATTTTTTACCCCTGCTGTGTTGGGTAAAACCAGAATAAACCTGGGAGTTGGTTGAACAATGTAAGAAAGGTTAACTCTCAGCAAAAAATAATTTTGTTTTAAAATTTATGAGAACTCAGTAAGACATACTTTGTTTAATTGAGCTTGTAAAAAATATTTCCCAATATTAAAATTTTAAAAATATTTCTAAATATTTATGATTTATGCAAGAACATTAGTGCTATTTGGACAGACTTCAAATGTGGAGGAAGCTTTCTGAAGGAAGAAAAGTGGTTTCATTCATGAAATAAGCATCAGTTCTGAATAGTGGAGATCTATCAAAAATTAAAAGATATTTTAAAAGGACAGCATTATTCAGAGTAGTAAATAAGCATAATAAAATGTCAGGAACATTTTGCAGATTTTTTCCCCTACATGACATGAAATTTTATAACATTCTCTCTTTTGATTTACTCAAGATTCTTTTAAAATTCTCCTGATTTATCTGTTCAGTTTTCTATACACATGATCAACTCACACATGTCCAACAGTAATGTCTTCATGGATTTTAATGAGATTCAAGCTCAGGTGCTGTTTTTTCTCACTCATGTAAATCCACAACACAGAACTAGATTAATCCCATAGTTGTGGGTTTTTTTAAGTTTGTAGGCAGTACTTGTTGGTAGTGTCTTTGCAAAGTGATAGTTACAAAGCTGACTGGAATGTAAACACTGTCTCAAAGCCAGGGCATTTGGATCAGATGACCTTAGTTTTGCTTAAAAACATTTTGATTGGTTTTATAAATCCCCTCTTCAATTAAAGCCAACATGTTTGAAGATAAAATGGCTGTGATAAGTAGCTAGGTTACCTTTGGTAGCCCTGAGTATCAGTGTAACACTGCAATTACTCAGATGTGCTTGCACTATCTTTTAGGGAAAGTTACTGCCATGGATTAAATAATGTTTCAAAGAACTTTGAGAAGGCTGGTACATTTGTTGACAACCTTTAATTGCTCCCTTGCATGTTGTATACACATGGTTCTGCCAGTAATTTTTCAAAGTTTCTGACAGTTCTTTAGAACTATCTTGGGTTTTTGCCAAAAACAAAACAGTACTAAAGCTGAGTATCCATATTTAATCTTATTGTCAACTTTTAGTGAGGTATTAACATTTTCATTGTTCTGTCAACAACACTGAGGACTCTTCCAGTGCAAGAAAAAAAGCTCCATCTGCAACTCAACAACTCCATGTGAGGCTTGAATTCCTTCAGGAACTGTGTTCACAAATGCATGCAGAACACTGAAAAACTGAGCAGGCATTGAAATTGCAGAATCACAGAATGGTTGGAAGGGAACACAGTGGATCATCTGGTCCAACCTTCCCAATAGTGTAGCTTTTTCATCTTTCCATGAAACTCAGTTTGTTTTGAAGAGCTTTGTAGGGTGAGTTCTTTCTAATATGACACAATAACTTTAAGACTCAGTTATTTCCTTTTTCATAATGCATTTTGGAGAAAATAATCTTAAAACCTTTCTTAATTTTGGTTAGTATTTTGAATTTAAACTCATGATAACAAATCTAAAATTTATACCTGATAATCCTTTGTTTGTTTGTATGTGTTTATATCCATGAAAGACCATGTACAACAAGAATTACGTTCTTCTGACTTTTCTTTTAAAACCTGAACACATATTTATCATACAATCAAATTACAGTTATATTTTTTACCTCTGCCTAGAAAAATAAAACAAAATAATTCAAGTAAGCTTACAATCTTTATAATTTTTTTTGTAATTTGAACATGTATAATAGCTTACCTGTATTTTCTTATTATTTATTTTCAATTTGAATTTCACTGGAAATGTCTGACAGAAGAAGTGACTGTTGTTTAGTGTTCTGTTTCAAGGTTAGATCTTTACTGTGAGTAACTGTAAGATCAAATTGTCTTTAACATTAACAAGCAGTGCTTTTTTGTTTTTTTTTTCACCATAAGAGAATTTGGTCCAGCACATCCAGAAGAAATTACCACCTCATATTCTATTTATATACTTAACTGCTGCAAGGATTAAATAGAAACAGGTTTCAAGCACTGTGTTCTGGTCCTGCCAAGATTCAATTGCATGCCAATTTACATCCTTAAGTCTAGTGCCATTAATGTTCACCAGAGCTCCTTAGCCTTGAACTTCCAGCTAGACACATACATAAACCCTATAAAGCTTAGAGCTCTTTATTCCATGAATGCTATTCTGGTGGAAGAACTAGCTGTAGTTCCTCACTATTACCAATTCCTGTGTAATGACATTTATTACTGCATTTTGAGGCAACTCATTACCAGAAGCTGCTAGACTCCTATTTAGTTATTAGCTGGGTACAATTAGAATTGCTTTAATCAGCTGAGCTTGTTCAGCTGAATTCACATTTTCTTTTGCTGAAGGGGAGATCTGAGTTTATCAGCCAGTGCTTCAGGCAGTTTGAAACCATGACCTTAAATAATCCTGGATGTTCTGACCATACGCAGTCAAGAAGTATGTGTTACTTAATGAATTAGAGAGAATGGTTATCATCTTTAACCACTGTTTTCACCCAGTTTAATGTCTGTTTTTTGCAACAGGAGATATAGCCTTCCTAAACATACATACATACCTTACAGGACAAACCGGCATGCAAATTCTTTTTTTCATAACCATCTAAATTTTCAAGTACTTCAAAACTACTTGACATCTCTTTGATAGTCTGAAATTTGGGGGATGCAGGCAAAAAAGATCCATCTTTACATGTGAAGATTCCTGTCTATCCTCAGCTTTGTGCCAGATGGCTTTACACCAAATGACTGATAGTTAGCATAGATAAGCTTCCAGCAGAACCTTGGTATTTAACTGTTCCTCACTTCTCTGCTCAGTACCTTCCCAGAGGAAAGCTTTCCGAGTTTTGAATGGCCAATATGCCTGCATTTCCTCATTCTAGGAGAATTGGGGATTAGTGAAAAAAGTCCAACACAGTTCTCAAACTTCAGTGGTTTGAATACTCTCTGGAGATTTTTGAAAACCATGTAGGGGAGAAGGGTCTTCTATGGGAAAGGAAGATGTCCAACACAAGCTGCTGGCTTAGTAGGGGCAAGTCAGCATCAATTGCAGGTTAAAATAGCATTTAGTCTTTATACTTAGTTTTGAGTCAGTTAACTCTGGAGAAAGTAGACCACTAGTTTAGTCTCAATTTAGAGGTTAACATATAACCTGTGGGGTTGGAAGAATGGCAGCATAAGTAAAGAAAATATGTGTCTTTTTGTGTAATAGTGGCATTATTTTAGAGTCAGGTTATGTCACCAATAATAGCTCAGTAATGTCCGGCAGGTACAATGACACCAAAGATGCTGAAAGAAAGAGAAATCACAGTGGCCTCAGCAAAACAAAGGAATATAGAGCTTGTCTTGGCTTATTAAGACCAGGAAATCTGAAAAAATGGAAGATCTTATGGGAAACGTGCATTGACTAAACCAAATCAAATTCAAAAGCCTTTGAATGAAAGAGTGCAAAGGCAATGTGGACTGAAGGGAATGAGTCTAAATTGAAAGGAGAGCTGCTTAGGTTTAGCTAATCAGATTTCATAGAGATTTTACTCTAAGTTAGGATGATTTCAGGGCTGATGAGATGCAGAAACCTGGAAAGATTTTTTTGATGTGGAACAAACAGGCTAAAGAACCTTAATGTTGAGGCAAAGGGAAAAAGTAATACACTGCATTATTTCTACTTTCATGTTAGACATCTTAGGTTTGAGCTTGACTTTGAGCTACTGTGCCTAGACCTGAAAGTTTCTTTAGCAAATTGCTGCTGAGACAAATTGGAATTGTGATTATGAAGTGGTACAGGTTTTAATTTATGGCAATTTTTTATGTTGGGTAGGAGTAATAGAACCACATTTTCCTAAAAATACATTATTATCCATATTTCTCAGTAGTTGTACCTGAAAAAAAGACCTTATGGTTATGGGGGGAAAAGTATTTGGAGTGATTATTTATGTTGCAAAATAATTTTTCTTTTTTTTTCTCCGCAGTAAAACCAACAGTTATTGATGTTGATATTTATGTCAACAGCATTGGTCCTGTATCATCAATAAATATGGTAAGTGACTTACAAAGATTTTTATCTGGATTGCTGATCTTGGCATCAATACTAACTTTGGAAAAAGACAATAAATACCACAGTGATAAGTCTTTTTGGTTCTGATTTAGTCCTGTTTTCAGCTATTAATCTGTTTTTTGTGTCTCATCAAGGTAACAAACCTAAAAGCAATATTATGTTCTATATTGTCTACTGAAAAATGCTGGTAGATCTTCAGAGGTAAAATAGTCATCTCAGGAAAATAAAAGTATGAAGTGAAGCCATTTTCAAGAAAACTCTTGAGCTGTTGTTTCAATAAGCAATCAAATATACAGGGCTTCATAATGCAGAGTTAATGAAAGCCATCATATAATAACAGCATATTTATTTGGAACTCATCATCTCTTCAGCGGTTACTGTTTTTTTGCCGAGTTACCAACAATCTTGAACGTTAAAGTATAATTTTGCAGAAGTTATACATCGATGTACTGGGTGTGTAAAGGCAGGAGGTACTGAACGAGTGTGGTAGTGTGACAATACTAATAAATATTAATAAATAATTATATTTATATATTACTAACTAATAAATAACTGTGGTTGGTCAGTTGTTACAGTCTAAGCTCTAGGTCTTTCCTCAGTGCTGCAGCAGCATATTCAGATTTAGAAAGCAAGCTGAATGTTTATGTAGCTCTGGGGTTATGGGTAGCTGTGGCTGCTTGTGCAACTTTTGAGTTTGAATTCCTCATATGATTCCTCTTCTTAAATTAGGTTGATTTCTTTTTTAATACAACTTGGGAATGGAGCACCTGTTAATATCTTACTGTACTTGAAGATTTTAAAATAATCTCTTCAAAACAATGTCTCTTTTCAACAATAGCTTTCAAAGGCTGTGTACAATGTTCCTATAAGAATATAATGAATGCATTGCATGTGTCTTTTGTATTTTTGGAAGAAAAGCTCCTGAATTTAAAACGTGTCTCTTCAGCTTTATTCTTTGGTTTTGCTTGTAAGTATGAAAGAAGGTAAATACTTGCAGCATATCAAATACAAGGTGGCCAGACACTCCTGTGCACCCTGGCAGTGGAAAATCTGGCAAGTAAACACAGAACAAATTATGTGCTGTGGACAACTGTCATGTTCAACGACTGTGAAATGTGTTGATTGATATTTCATGTGAAGCACTGAATGTCAAGCAATGGGAGTAGCTGCTCTGATCTTGAACTAATAAATAACTAATTATCTTGGCCTTCCCTGATGGCCTACCATAATGATTTCTCTGGAGAACAATTTATTGGAAGGTCCTCTGGCTTGCATTTACTCTAGGAATGTGTACTCTGTTCAAAAGCAATGGGGACAATATGTTTTTGCCCTTTACCTCTCTGAATTAGTTTGTGATGGCTTGTCTCTTCAGTGGAAGAACTGATTGAGAAGCTTCTTTTCCCCCAGTTTGTGTTATTTCAACTGTTTGGCTACAGTATTCAGTAGCCCTGATTTGGTCTACTGGAAGAAGAAAATGGAACACTTTTTGGAATTAAAAATAATCATTTGTTTATTTTAAGTATGCAGATTTTCATGTAGACTGAACCTGAATCATGGGCACACAAAGAACTGAACAGAAATAGTAGCTAGAAATTAACTGTCTCAGAGGAAGAGAAAGGAAAGGACTATCTTCAGTCTGATATCTGTCATATAACTGAAATTTCAAAGGGAGAGGAATGTGCATGAAAATCCCATTTCAGGAGGAAAAAAAGGGGGATTATTGGTAGAACCCACCTATGCTCTCTTTCTCACCAGAACAAGAACTTTTAACTTTTCTCCCCTAACTTATTAAAAGTTGAGCTGTTCTGTCCAGGCTATTTGGTAAAGTGGTGGTTGATTGAGCAAAAAGAACTATGATTACATTGATTTCCATCTCTTCTATTTCAAGACCGAGATCATTGACACGTACAAGGCGGACTTTCCTGCTGTGTACTTCCAAACACAGACCTTAGCTCAATTACTTTTTTCTTAGTCTGCAGCACTTGAGGGAAAATAATGTGGAGCTTCTCTAGAAATCAAACTCTGCATGTATATTTTCTGATCAGTTTTCGTCAGTGATTTTCATTTAGTGGGTGAAACCTAGGAAATAGTTTTCTTTAAGATATTTTTTCAATGGGTATTCATCCTGAATGTTCAATCCAGTTTTGTAGAGCAAAGCTTTTCAGATGTCATTAACTGTTACAATTATGCTTAGATTTGAGTATGAATATTAATATCTAACTCTTTCTTTAACAGTCAGGAAAAAGACAGTTGGTATCAGACACCTACTTGTAGCAAATTTAATCTCAGATGAATTGTATGTGAATACAAGGAAGAATGAATCTTTTTAGACTGAGGCTGTAACTGCCACAAGGGGAAGAAATGTTAGGAGCTCCTTTGAAGAGGCTTCAAGTCAAAGGAGAGGAAGTGTTCTGTGGCAAAGACAGCATAATCCACAGGAACATATGGCTAACCCAGCACTCCAGACTTTTTGAGGACAGTTCCTGCCATTTCTCCCAAAAGTCTTATTGGTTACTCATTTTCTAGGTACTTTCAGTATGTTTATTTTAAACCTCAAGGTTTTCAGAAAAATCAAACAGTAGTTGCTCTTCTATTAGAGACTCATTGCTATAATATATTTATGAAGACAATAGAAACTTGTTTTCTGAATAGACAGGGGTGACCCTTCCTTTGTGTGTGACATGGAAGGGTCCTTGGGTCATGGTTTAAAAACACATGATATGAAGTAATAGGTATTGTGTAATTAATAATAGACAAGGAAAAACAGAACTGAGTGATACTAGGAAGTGTTTGCGAGTGGCAGTAGCTTTAAATAAGTAATTTCAGCATTTTGAGTTATGGCATGATGTTATGAAATGGTAGATATTATTGATATTATGCATGAGTATTTTGAAATTAAAAATTCCAAGATACATAAATGCCCATTTAAACATTTTTGGCTGTCTTTTTAATAAATGAAAGCCATCTTATGTATAAATATTTTGATGCCTGTCCTTTATCGAAAACACAATAGGATGTGAGCTTATACTCATTGAAAAGAATCAAAACCTGGTTTATTTATAAGTAAATGACAAATGCCTTCTATGAGCCAACTTAGATGTTCCTATATGCATATTATATCTCTTTGTCTTGGTTTTCATCATTTAATAAAATAAGTTAAAGAAATCTGCAATTTGCTATTTCAAGGTAAAATGTAATTAGTGACCTTAGGTTATAGGATGCAAGATTTTAACTCAACCTTTTCTTATTGAAAAAACTTTGTTATATCTGTAATTATAATGAACACTCTTCCACTATATTAGGGAATCTTAAGGACCTTCTAAATGAGTTTTTTAAATTTTTTGAATTTTAGAATTAATTTGTGATTTTTTAGAATTTCTTTTCCCCATGTTTTGTATTGTAAACCAGATGTATGAACTCCATATTAATCAGTTTTTATATATATGTCTTTTTTGAATTTTTTTTCTTTAGTATTTTCTGTTGAAAATTGTGTCCAGGTAGTATATAATTTTGCATTAAAATCCATGGTTAATTTTTTGTCAACCCTACAGTTCTTCTCAATAGGTGTAAATGTTTATAAATTGCTTTTTAAGACAGTCTTAATGTGGCTTACTGCAGTATGGTCTTCTACAGATAAGTAATACTTTCTTGTCTATAAAAGAACAGAAAAGGGGAAGAGACCAATATACAAATAGGAAACTAGACATAAATAGTGGGGGAAAAATCCCCTAGAAATAGTTTTGTGAGACAGAAAGGTAAACATGCTGAGATTGAATAGACTATCAAACCTCAGTGGCATCAAAGGCTGTGTATTTGTGCATTCACACATCCAGGATTAACTGAGTAGCTACAAGAATCCAAGACTGCAGCACAAATTGCTAGTGAAAGAACAATTTTACACCTGTATGGTTTTTGCAGCTGGAATCTCATTTTAACACAGCTGTACAGAAAGGATGTTGAAGAGAGTGTGAGAAGCAACCTTATAAACTGTACTTACTTGGCCATAAAAATAGTAATTGGTTATCTGCTGGACATATGGTCACCTCTTTATTCTCAAGTATTATT
Source organism: Parus major (assembly GCF_001522545.3). Classification (NCBI taxonomy): domain Eukaryota; kingdom Metazoa; phylum Chordata; class Aves; order Passeriformes; family Paridae; genus Parus; species Parus major. The sequence goes on from NC_031768.1 coordinate 31,813,320, forward strand.
AAATGCTATTCAGAGTGTTTCTTTTAAGTGTTTCATCACTTCATTCTATTGTGTCTCTCTAGACTTTGTCATATATCTTTATGGGTGTTATATTTCCCATTTGTTCAGTTAAGTGTTCTAAAATAAAAGCAATTTTTACTCTATTTTAGTCCTTAATGTATTGGTAGACTTATTTGAACTTCAGTTTCAAAGTCCCCACATGCTCATATTGCTTCTTCACTAGACACTATGTGTATCTAAAAGAATAGTCTTGATCTAGAGGCTTGTCTAAAATACTACTCAAAGGCTTATAATTAAGCCTGAATTTCTTGCATACTTTCAGTATTTGTGTCTATTTGCTTGATAGTTAAAATTACTGTTTGAGCTGCTGCAATTATAGAAACAGAGCCTGGTGAATGTGTCCATCATACAGCAAAGCTACTTTATAGCCAGATTTCATCCCATTTTTGGCCCACTGTGAAATACCCCCAAGTATTTCCTTTACAGACATTTACAAAGATAGTGCAAGCCACTGTTTGAGCACAAGGCTGATGCCCTGTTCGTTGTTAAATCGAAGTGTGTTTTTCTAACTCTATCTCACTATCTTACCTAATCTATTTACAAAGCAATTGTGTAGGGAGACGGCTGGAGTTATTTTTCAGGAGTGAGTTTTCCAGTCAATGAGTTCAGATAATCGCTAAAATAATGGAATGCCTTGGGGTATTTATATTTTTCACTGAAAATCTTACACTCTCCTTTTTTGCTCTGTGACCTAAGAGAACACTCATGTACTGAGCTAAATTTTAGTCTGAGTGGGTCTGTTTGTTTTACAAGGACTAATATGCTAATCATACACTTAAACATTTTTCTAGATTATGATTAGGTTACTCTCCTTGTTTCTAGAGCATACTTATATACTGTCATTAAGTTTGGATCTCTCATGATAAAAAAAAGTATGCATTATAGAAAACTTTTTAAAATAATGGATTTTTTTTTCTGATAAAACAAAATCACCTCTCATACAGGCTCATTCTTGTTGCCTTAAGCTCTGGCAGTCAATGCCTTACTATGAAAGTGTTTTTTGGAGGTAGTAGTAATAAAATGACACTTGCATCAATCTGTGGCTTCTGTTCCACTATTGACTTTGTGAGGGGCTCATATAATCTCAAAAGTGAAACTGACTGTAAAAGAGGAAGCTGGGGCTGGGGAAATGAATGTAGATTGAGGTTTTTTCACATATCACCTCAGCAGCTTCTACATTTGGTCTTGTCTAGAGCTCCACTTTGTGTAACTAAAACAGAGCCTGAGAGATAGAGACTCGGATAAAGAAGGGCCTTAGGCTGCACTTGCTTGAGATGCAGTGGGATGGACTAGAATAATGTTAATTTTTCTGCCATGTAGCTTGTGTGCTGGGATGTGTAGCAGTAAAATACATACTGCCATTATTTACTGCACTGGCAGGAAATCCAGTTTATTTCTTGGAGGAATGATAGATTCTGTCACAAGTCTTTGGTAATGGACTAATCTTAGTTCTGCTGCTCTCTCTTATCAAAATTCAAGCAAATTTTCAAATATGGATGAACTTAGCCTTAGTGTTGTCACAAAAGGTGTATGGCAAATGAGCAATTTAATTTCAATAAGATAGAAAAATTAAATGTCTCATCTATTCAGTAGTGGGTATTAAAAATATTTGAAGAGCAGCTAGGCTGAATGCTTTTTCCATAGATAAACAGTGTGAAAATATCTAACAGATTCCTCCTCTTTGAAGTGATATATTAGCCTTCATACAAAAAGTGGTAAGAAACTCCAGTTTAGTCCCAGTTTTTAAAGCTAGATTTCTCCCACTTTAATAACCTGTTTCTTGGGCCTGCAGGCTTTATGCTTTAGAATTAGTGTACTCAGTGTTACAGTTCCTTTAGAATGTAGTAGTTGCCCTTCTTGTCTATTCATTGACACATAGCTTCACATTCTTTATTGACAACACTTGGGAAAGTTAGTCTAGAAAAACTATGGCTAAATTGCTGTAAAGGGTATTGAATTACTCTAGGGTAAATTGACAGTATCTTGGCCTAAATCAATTTCATCTTTGAGTGGTCAAATGTTTATCAACTTTGTTTTAGAGTTTTAGCTTTCCATGATTGCTCCATGAAAGAGTAATTACTTTTGTGTTGACCTGTTTATTGGATTCCTGGATAATATTGATGTAATTTAAACCATAGTTTTGAGAGCTTGGTCTTCCTTAGTGCTTTCAGTTATGGATTTAGTCAGGAAATGGAAGTTACTGATTTGTTCTGTAAGTAATAAAGATGTACTAATGACAAGTTGTTGTAAGACTTCGTGCAGGAATGTAGGCCTAGACATCCCAGCATCCATAGAACATTTCCAGCAGCACTATAAATGTGCTTGGTAGTTAGGAAGAAATAGCTGAATACAGGGTGATCCCCTATAAACTTCTATTGGACCACAGAATCATCTTCAGTTTCCTGTAAGGCTTTTTGATTGCTAAAGAATTAATATTATTCATCAGCCTCATTTGAATATCAGAAGAGTGATCAACGTTTTCCATACCGTTATTGCAATGAGCAAAACCCAGAAGAACATTCCTACCTTACTTTTTTTTTTTTCCACAAGAGAGCTTGCCACCAGTCTAATTTGACATAACTTCCTTTCTTGTCAGAGAGCTGAAAAATAAGGTTTAGAGAATTGTATTACATTTTCTTTCAAGCTTTGTTTGTGAACATGTTGTCCCTTGACTCTTAAGAATTCTCAGATATGCCTTTTCTGGTACAGACAAGGTGTCACTGCTGAATGACTCTACAGAACTGAAGAATAATGCAAATGCTTGGTTTCTGCAATTAAAAAGGTCTACAGCCTACAGGGTTGTACCTGTATCACAACACTTCCATTCTTTTGTTAACACTGTACATTTTCCTCCTTTTAAATAAAAGTAGTCATAATTTATTGCTTTCTTGGCCTGGAAAAGGGGCTTTTATGTGGTCAGAAATAGTGATATTATAGGTTCTTTGTATGTTTTCATGGCTTTCTTCCTCAAAGTTCTTTCCACCATAGTCTTCTTTTTTGTCTGCTTTTCATTAGAGAGTTAAGATACAGGTGGTTCTGTTACATGCTGTGTTACATTGGGTAAACATTTTCTACACTTAAAGCCTCTATCTCCTCAAGAAACTTTGTAGCTCTTTTCCTACTTCTACAAATTACATTTGCATCCCTTGAAAGCTAAAGAAATTTTGCGTGAGGAATCTGCTATTATATCTAATATTAACTTTTTGCACACTATACAGAAGCAGATGGTTTTGACCACAGAGATTTGGATATGTTTTAGCTAAACATCTCAGACACTAAAGTGTAGTTGCTGCTTTAAAACTAGCAACAGACATTTTAGTTATAATATAATAATTTTATTAACTGTTGTTTGAGGTTTGTTTTGTTTTCAGTTATAAATGGTAAAGATACAGAAACTTTTCAAGGGTCCAGGAGAATAAATTCTCAAGGCTGCTGTGAGATTATTAAACCAAGGAAACAGCTGTCCTCCTTTCTGACTGTTACCTGTGCTTACCCCATAATTTATCTAGCAAATTTCATTTCTTGGGAGACATGATAGCAGGAATAACTGATTCTTGCTTTATTGCAATTGTTTTTGTATATTTTCCAAGGAGAACAGAATTTTTAAATGTATTTAAGGAACTTAGTAATATTAGGGAGATATTAAATGCCTAGCCTTCATACCTTTGTGAATGTGGTCCTCCATTTGTCAGGTCAGATTTATGAAAATTGGAAAACGTTCATGAAAGTATGCAGGTGTTAAGCTTTTTTCTTACAGTGTCTAGCTTACCTAAATGCCAATGTTTGTTAAATAATTACATGAGCTCCACTGATATTTTCCTTGCATAGTTAGTGAATATTTCAATAAGGTGAGATTAGAAATTTAGATTAAATCTGTGTGATTCTTGGCATACCAGAAGAAATCTGGTATGATTTTGGAAAGTATTCCTCCTTAGGAACTGTGGCCTAAAAAAAAAAGGTCATAATAATAGGATTTTTGTATCTGTTTTTATTTGAGGTTTCAAATAACAATGTTTGAAGGAAGGAGTTTAGGCCAGCTGTTAGAAAGAAAAGTGGAAAAAACAACTGATCCCGCAGACTCTTCATCATGTTGACATAGATATGGTGATGATTACACTTTCATGTAATCTGTTTCTGTATAACTATTCTTCTATGAAGCCAAAAATTCCTGTGAAGACTGTATGCAAGAAATAGAGCAAATGTGACACAGCAAGAGAGGAGAAAGGCCAAAAATGGTTGGAAACTATTTTGAGAACACTTAATAAGACAGCCATGCTATTTCAGACCTCCTGGTCCTTCTCCTCAAGAGAGGTTACTAAATCCTTCAAAAGAAGAATCCTGGAAACTTAATTTCATAATCCTGAAAAGCACAAGCTCAGAAGTGGCATGGGTATCGTGGCTCTGTACTTGTGCTCCTGGTAAGCTCTGCAAGTGGGAACTGCTCGTCACCTTTCCTGTGTGTTGCATCCTTTTCTGCTTCAGTTTTATGTACTAACCTTTCTCTCTCTTGTCTGGTGATTAATGACTGTTGGTTTTTTACCCCAAATATGTTTATCTAAACAGCCTAGAAGTTTGCAATGGCTCTCTCAGATAAGAAAAAGAACATGTATGCACAAGATTTTATGGCTTTTTCCACCTGTACTGTCTAACCAATAAGTTACCTCTGTTTTCAGACCTTGCCTTTCAAAATCCTTCTTGGAAACAGTAGCTAGTGAACTCAGGGGTAGTGAGATTTGGCTGATAGTTCATGTTTGGTAATGTGTGTTGGCTAACTGAGACAAAGAAATAACTGTCATCTGCTTACACACACTCCATGTATCAGACTCTGACAGCTCTGTGCTTTCAAATGGCTTTCCAGGTAGATATTTCCCTGAGGTATATTTGCTGCAGTGTGCACAGCATGTGTTTTTCATTACCTAGAAGGCCTGTAGATTTAGGTAAAATTACAAAGCAGTCAAAGTTGTGAATTATAGAAAGGTAGAACCCTAGTCTTTCAATTTTTAGACATTATTATATTGGAATGAAAAAAAGCTTTTTTTTTTTTTTTTTTTTTGACTAAGAAGGCCAATTTATTAATTTTATTGCTCCTAGCAACTGAAGAATTGGGATCACCAAAATGCTTGCTGGTGTTCCCCACTGCAAATGGAAATAAAAAAATTTCCTCCTGTATTACTTATCTGTCTCATTCTTGGTCTTCATTACTCAGGGTGAGATTGTCCCTTGAGCACTTGCTCATTAAACATCTGGCCATCTTTAAGGCAAAGCAGTTTCAGTTTTCCTAAACTGGATTCATGCATTATGCAAATGTTGCTTCATTAGACACTGAGATGAGCTATCAAGCTATATTGTTTGGTCAGAATAATGTAGGCTCAATGCTGATTTGAAATCAGACTATCAATTTTGGATAAATTCAGTTCATGCAATCATTTTTGCTTGTGATTCAATTAGGGCATACATAGTGATTGAGGTAAATGCAGTCAATGATTTTGTCTCTGTTTCTGACTTTTTCTTTTACCTATGTGCAATGTGTGAAACAGCATAAACAATGAAAGAGCTAAATTAATCTCTCAGAAAGTGAATAGAACTATGCCAGGCATAATTTTGAGCCATGTTCTCCTAAAATATTCCACACTGAGAGTCTAATTATACGACCCAAAATTACCCAAAGTTGATTTTGGCACTAGGACATATTGGATCCTCACTGGCTTCTGTCTTTGAATATGCATTGTGTGGAGAGTTCAAAGTGAAACACCTGTAAATTGGAGATTTTCTTCTGTGCTGAATGGGACCAAATAAATAGGAGATGTAAGCAGCAGCAAAGGATCTGCCTGGTGTCTGATCCAGTCTGAATTCCACAGGGAAGCCAGTTTCTCACCTGACATAGATGGTTGAATTCATCAATGTAAATGGAAATGTGGAGATCTGTGCTAGCCTGCTGCTTTCATATTTCCTTTTACCTAAAGTACTTTTTATTGTTTCCAAATTAAAAGGTTAGATACTAGGAGGTTTTATTTTGAATAATATTTTATAATTTAGTATATCATTCTTTTGCAGAATATATTAGAAAAAAAAAGAAAAAAAATAGACTGCAAGGTTATTTGATTGCAGTCACCTGAAATCTCTTTATCTTCATTGTTTTCCCTGCAACGTGTTCTCTAACTCTCTGGTGTCTGAAACTGTATTTATGTAAATAGGTCTGAGCATTTCTTTGCCATCTGGATAGCACTGTAAAAATGGCATAAAGAAAAGGAAAGTGAAAACAAATATAGGAAGCCTGGGAGAATATCTTAAAAAGAGAAAATTGGACTTGTATTTTGAGAGCTGCCTAGCTGGACCAGCAGGCATAGGTTTTGACAGATTGTGGCACAGCTAGGTTAACTAAGTGAAAAGAGGTGGATTCAAAGAATTACTTAGGAGTTTCTTCTGGATTTTCAAAATGTCTGGCTGAACTGGTATTGTGTGATTATTCTAGATAATGATAGCTGATACACTGAGTGGTCAACTTGAATTAATTCTTTGGTTTAGCTCAAATTTATACATGAAGTTTTTGTTGAAGAAGTAGTGTTTAGGAATGTGGCTTCTTTCTAGATAACTCACCACCTCTTACATGTGGAATTGGTTTTATGTGTTCCTTTGCTAATATATTTCAACCTTTACAAATATAGGCAGTGATAAGATAATCTTTCAAATTTTAAACTCCTTATAGGTCTAGAGTTGTGAGGATCTTTGTAAAATGCTTTGAATAAAATGACAAACAAACCAGCAGTCAAAATCATAATTAAATTAAATTGAGGAACATGCCAAAAATCTGTCAGCTCCTAAATAAATGATCTGATTTATGCCAAGTATCACATGGAAGCTAAAGTCAGGAACTGGATTTGAAAGTGCTTTTTGAGTATTTTGTTTCTAATAGAGTCTTACAAGGCTAGAATTTGAAGCTTGTCCATGGGCTAAATCTCCATTTGTTTGAACTCAGCATTTTCCCGAATGAGATGGAGGACAGGGTCAGTTTTACATAGAAAACTGTAGGCAAATTTAGTTTTACGAAGTAATTTGTTCCTGTGGCACTATCTTGGACTATAAAACTGAAATAAATACGGTGAAATGAGGGTATAAGTACCTGGGGTTGATGTTATAATCTAATTAAACATATATGCAATATTTTTCTTTATAAATAGTGGATGTCAGAATAATATTGTAAAGAACAACAGATATATATTATAGAACTATGTCAGAGGCAGTTTAGACAGTGGTTTGGCTCCTAAGCAAACATAGGAACATGTGTTTTTTTCACTTTCAAAAGCAAGCGACCTTCCATCTTTCATCAAACATTGCTATGTCGTTCTAGTTAGAAATTGCATTAAATTTTAGGGCTTTGGAGGGGGGAAGAATGGTGCATTTCCTGTATGTCAGAAATGCCTTCTGTTGTCTTTGAGAAAATCTGCCTGCAAGTCTGTTTGCACATGCTCTGCAGAGAAAAATGGTTTTAGCAGCTTAAGTCTCTGGTTCCACCTGTGTTGTACATTTTTTTGTGTGAGCGTGGGACAGATTTTCTGGAGAGCTTACATTTGAGTTACCACAGCTGGTGTAAAAGAGCAGTGCTTTGTGCTTCTAGTGATCTTGCAGCAAGGAGGAGGGAGTGGAAAAGTCAGTTATAGGGATTTTTTTTTTCTCACTTGTACTCAGGCATGATAAAACAGTCCTGCATTTCTTGATAGTCTACCATGGTTTTGCAAAAATAGTTCCTCCTTCAACATACTCACAATGTCTTTGATCTGAGGCTCCTTGTTTGGTACAGGAGTTTTCTCCCTCCTGCTATTGTGGTACAAGCAGCTGCTTGTAGGGATTCAACAGGAGGGCCTTAAGGTTAGAGCAGCAGAATGCTGCTCCAGTGGAACATACTTCTTGAATTCTGTGAGGATTGATGCTGTGACCACTTCCCTGGGGAGCTGTTCCAGTGCCCAGCCACACTCTGGGTGAAGAACATTCTCCTGATATCCAACCTTAACCTCCCCTGACACAGCTTCAGGCCATTCCCTGGGTCCTGTCACTGGTTACCAGAGAGAAGAGATCAGTGCCTGCCCTTCCACTCCCCCTCATGAGGAAGCTGTGGACTGCAATGAGCTCTCCTCTCAGTCTCCTCCAGGCTGAACACACCAAGTGACCTCAGATGCTCCTCACATGGATTCCCCTCAAGGCTGTTCAACATCCTCATGTTCCTACTTTGCATAGTCTCTAGCAGTTTAATATTTTTCTTACATTGTGATGCTCCAACCTGCACACAGGACTCGAGCTGGGGCTGCTCCAGTGGAGAGCAAAGTGTGACAATCACCATCCTCAGCTGGCTGGTCATGCCTGATGGACCCCAGGACAAGATAAAACAGGTAAGTGGCTGGTAGCACATTCAACATTTATTTTAAGCACATATTAGACCTAGAGTGGAAAGGACTTCCATGCTATCTGGACTTTTCTTATATTTCTCTCTTTACCTTATCCTGAAGTGCCTATTTTCTCACTGTAAATTTGGATCAGCTATAAATGTTATGAGCTTTCCTAGTAGATCTGGAAAATAGGATCTTCCAGGTGGCATTGCTTCTGTATACACCACCATGACTTTCTGCCATTTAATGATCTGCCTGCAGCAAAGAGGTGTAGGTTCTTCTGCAATGAGGCATGGTTTACATAGGGTTTAAGATCTTGTTGCTGTTTAAGGAAAGTATTTTGATTTCTTAATCAGCTTGTCCTAATTTTCTGGGAATGCCAGTGAATGTAGCTTTGAGACTAAAAAGGCACCTTGCACTCATATTGTGTCAAGTACATGTGTAGTTCCATCTTTGATGAAATACTTGTATTAATCTTAGTTTTACTATGTAACTTTTGTATAGCTCTATAGATGAGGTGCTGGAAATGGCTAGGGATCTCACTTTCTGGTGGAAATTCAGATGATCTGAACACAGAATCCATGTGTATATTACCTGACAAATAGTTTTTGAAGCATGGATTACCTGCAAGTTGTTTGACTTCATCTTTTCCAGGACTAGTTTGAAAGAAACAAACAAAATGGACAAAAGAAAGTTACATGAAACTCACTCAAAGTCAACATGAGATGAGCCTGCAAAAAGTGTGGCAGCCTCTTGAGCAGAAGGGCTGCTGGGTGGTGGGAGCTGTTTGAGGAGAATGAACAATTTCCTTTGTTTTTTCTTTTCTTTGGATAAGCTGTAAAGTGACATGTCTTATTTGAAAACTGTGAGTTTCTAATAACCTTTTAAAGAACATTTTTCTACTCATGAGCCAGGAGAATTTCTTGAACTTGAAACAGGGATAAAGTGAGTGATTAAATAATTAGAGGTTTTTCCAGTGGAATGTAGGAGAATGCAGATCATGATTTTTGCCTGGCCTGGAGAAGAGCCAGGACCTGAGCTCAGGAGTTCACGACTGAATCCTACCCAAACTAGGTGTTTAGTGGTTGGTTCCTGGGTTGATTTTGGTTTTTTCTCACTCTCCAGTCATTTCCATTAATATTATCCATGAATACCCCTCATCAGTGACTGTTGCAGATACTCAGATACAAAAGGAACCTATATTTTCTAAATGTAGGATGAGTAATTTCTATTAGAGTGATTAGAAAACTGGATAAGGAAAGTAACCCAGCTCATATTTTGAAGGGAGACACCATGCTACACTCCAAATAATACCCCATAATCTATTTCCATATAATTTGTGAGATGTTTTTACTGGGGGGAATGCAAAGGTTAAAAAAAAACCCCTTTATTTTCCCCTAACTATTCTGATACAGTTAAGCAAGAAGTACTCCTTGAATAGAGAAGATAAAGGCTTAGGTGGAGGTTCAGTGTGATTTGCTTGAAGGCATATGACATATGGTAAATTCTACATCATGTTAGGAGAGTTCAGTTGCTGGAAGTAAGGCTTTACAGCTTTTTGGCATGTAAATTAAATCCCTGCTCACTCATTGATTTAAAATTAGTGCATTATGAAATCAGCCTGCAATTTTTAATGTCATTCACATAAGTGGTAAAAATCTGTTAGTCTACGAATGCATTCCTCTATTTCCTATAGTACATATTTTGCAGAAATTAAGTTTTATCAATGAATTACTGATTATACTACTTGCCAATAATGCTGTGTAGAAGCATCTCTATTCAAGATACCGTTGTTTGGGTTCTGTATTTTCTTTCAGATAACCAAAACTGACACACCTATCCGATCCATAGCTTAAAGGTACAGCCTGAAAGTAGGAATATAAGAATTTTAGAGAAGTACATATTAGAAGAATATGAGGAATATGAAACAGTGCTTCTTTTCTGCTTGTTCTTCCAACAGACTTGCTGCAGATCAGTCTTATTTTTACCACCTGTAGTTCCCTCAACTCATTTTCTCCTCTCTAAAGTTGTGTATACTTTTAGAAAGCCTTTGGAGTAGGCATGATGATGTTGTTTTGGGGTTTTTGTTCTCTCTAGGGGACAACTGTGTGGCAAAGTTGCTGTCCCCTTATCTTGTTCACTTGCCTCACCTTGTCTTTTCTCACCTGTGCTCACACCACCTCACTTTGTCTCTCCCCACCTCCCTTTCCTTCTGTTCTTTTAAGCTCTGGCACAAAGTTAGTACCATGCAACTGCTCTCTCACTCCCTCTGACCCTCTTAGGTGAGATGGGGAGGAGAATCAGAAACTTTTGGGTTAAGATAAGGACAATTCAATAATTGAAAATATAATAGTAAGACTAGTAATAAAAAATAATAATAATGAAAAGCAAAGAGAGGTATTTTTATCTCTTAATATGGAAAATTGAAATACTTTCTAGAGTTCTCACATGGCTTTGAATCTTGAATGTCTTTTCTTGATATAATTCAACTATGCAAGCCCGTGGCTCAATTTCAATTTTTAATGGATCAGGGGCATGACAATATCGTCTTTTCAACCTCTATTATCCTATAATAGCTAACATACTCCAGGAGACCTGCTAAGAGGATTTGTTGATTTTCCTGTGGATGTATGAAGGAAAAGACAGAATCACTTTGTGCCTGTATTTCCCATCTTTTGTGTTATAATAAAAAAATCGGTGCTGTCCATTATTTCCTCTATAGATTGTGCCCATAAAATTTTGCTAGACCTTTTCCTTAACAAGGGAAAACTAGTGGTAACATTGAGGCTCTTCTTGTGTCAGGTATGCAGGACACAGTACAATCTTTTTGTGTCAATCAAGTATGGAGGTGTCCCTGCTGACAGAGAGAAGCCATGAATGGAAAAATTTTGGTTGTTGTCCCAGAGATAATACATGTAATGCTTCATGATGGAGGGAATAAAAGGTGTGCTATAAAGAAAAGAAAATGTTGCCATTATTGTGGGATTTCTAGATGTGTCTACAAGCTAAAGGATATTTGGGCTTTTAAATTCTCACTTGGCTTTGTGACCAGAAGGACTTTTATAAATCATGCTCTTCACCATGTAGCTTCTTTGTAGCTGTTCTGACCTGCTCTACAGAACACAGAGTCCTATATTTGATAGTAACAGCTGTGTATTGATTGGCTGGGTCTTTGCTAGTGGTGAACACTGCCTTGAAAACGCTTTTCAAAGCTTTCCTACACTGGGAGTGCAATCTCTGCCTGAGATTTCTTTGTCTGGAGATGATAATTCTGTGCCTGAGAGGGAGTATTAAGTATGTGATGTCAGTAAACAATGCTAAATTTGTTAAAGTGGAGGAGAAATCTTTCAAAAATTAGTAGCTGGAAGTTTCATGGGAAGGATAGATTGTAGACCAGACTAATGCACAGGTTTGGATATATCCTTAGAAACATACTTGAAGCCACTTTCTTTATGCAGGGCCATAAAAACAGAAGTTATCCTCTAATTCACTGAGCTGATTCCACAGTGCTGTAGGAAGCCATGCAAGCCAGTCCTTTTCATGTATTCTTCTTTAGTCTTACACCTAAAATATGGTTTTCTACTTCTGAGGATTGACTGACCAGAATTTTCAGTTTTGGTTGTTCAGATGAATGCAGAGATTAGGACCTTCTTCTTTTCCTGTACTGGTGTAGAAGCACATCATAGGGTAGAACTAGAATTTAGCTCCTTTATGTTTCTTGTCTTACATGAGGAAGTCAGAATCTAGACTTAGAGGTGCAATGTTCTGGATAAAGTAAATGAACAGAGGAAGAGATGATCTTTACACACTGAAAAAAGGGAAATGAGAATCTCAAGGGAGAATTTGTTACTTTCTGGGGTTTAATTCATATAGTCTGCTGTTGGCAGAGTGTAGAAATAAAGCCCAGGCTCTTTCTCTTTCTCCCTTGTCTTTTTTAAGAGTTCCTGCTTCAATCTGCTGACATTACATGGCTAAATGTAAATTATTTAACATAAGAGCAGCATATAATCAGAATAACACGTGGAAAGAATGAATGAAGATACTGAAATTCATTACTGATACATGTTACAAAGTAAGGGGTTTGCTTTGTGTTCCTCTGCTTTCTTTCCCCATCTCCATAAAATAATTCATCTTTACTTCAGTTCTTTCATAATTTCTTACTCTCATTTCCCTTGTGAAGTCCTATTTATTTACTAGTCCTTTACTTTCCTTCGCCTGTAGCTTATCCTGTCCTAACTTACACCATTTCCCATCTTTATAACTTTTATTTCTCCCTGTCAGTAGAACTCCTGAACAGTTGACTACTCTTCCATAGCTCATCCTGTAGGTGGTTTTGTGCCTTTTTATTGCTGTCATTCTCTCATGCTTACCAGTCCTTTAGCAAATGGGACATTTATAATAGTGTGTACAACAGAACTATTGTGAATTTTACACTTCATATAATCTCTTCCTAATAAATATGATTAATATTAAAGGCCTACTACCACCCTAGTATACAAACTACTGAAATTCAAAATTTGAGGGCAACTTGTATAAATGTCAACTCTTACAGTTGTAACATTTTAACACTGCAAATGTCAATGTATTCTAAGTAATGGTGTTTTCCTCTGTGTGAAGTACATTATAATCACTGGTGGATGAATTTTAAAATTTTCCAAAGTTCACAAAAGTTAATCAATCTAAAGTTTGCATGTTCTCAAAAGCTACTGATTTGTTTGTTTGTTTGTTTGTTTGCTTGGGATTGTTTTGTTTTGTTTTGTTTGGGTCTTTGAGGGGTTTTTTTTATGTGCAAATAGAGTGGAATTCAAGGTAGCTCAAGTACTAAGAAAATGCCAAAGCAGTCATAATTAAAATCCAGATTCCAAGTAATTTGGGTGGTAAAGCATTACTTAAGGTGTATGATAGAAGATTCTCATGAGTTTAGACATCCTTATGTGGTCATGGAAAAAATATTAGCAACAGAAGCGTCTCATTCATTATAGATGCAATTACCAAAATCACCTGTGAAGGAGAACACGGGGGGGATAATTTTGACTCATCAGTAAGCTGGTTGAAAAAGACTGATGAAATTCAGGTTTGCCATATTTATCCCTCCAAATTCTTTTTTCTTAAATGAAAGTCCCTAAAGTGTGATTGCAAGAGCAGGAGCAGTCTTTTCCACAGGCAGTCGTTCTCAGTTTTCAATTCTGGGTTTTCCAAGTGATAGACTAAATATGGGCAATCTTTAAAAATCATGCATAGAGCAGAGTGTATATCTAGTAATTCCTTTACATTTGTACAGTTTCCTTGTAGTCACAAGAAGACTGACTTGAGTCAGAAGAGGTGGATATTTATGTGGTATTCTAGTCTAGCATAAAGGTTGTTTCAGTTGCAGAGTCAGAATCATGATCTTGTTTGTTATAATTTGCCACTCTGTCCCTTTTGTTGGACATCTGATTCAATCAATGCATGAATGTGTTTTTATGTATGTCCTTAGGATGAATGAAATTTGTGTTTTCAATCCTTAATTGACTACTAATGTGTGAATCAGCTAAACACAGGCTTATCTTGGATGTGAAAAAGTGGTAATTAAGCCCAAATATTTGTCATTAAAAAGGTTGTTGATATTGTTTTGCTTTTTAATTTACCAGCAATTAAAAAAAAAAAAGAAAAAAAAAAGAAAAAAAATCATGTAGCTTTTGATAGAAAAAAAAAAGTACGGAAAAATAATTCTGATTCATGTTTAAAATCATGGACTAATTTAGGTTTCAAGAGACTTCTGGAAGTCCAGCCCTCTGCTCAAAGCAGCTTCAGTTAGATCAGATTGCTCAGGGCCTCAGGTTTTGAGCATCTGCAGAAAGGAGATTCCAGAGCCTCTTTGGGCAGCCTGTTCCAGTTTGTTCAGCCACTGCCATGGTTTAAGAAAATGTATACCAAACTGGAAATTCCTATGTTCTATCTTGTATCCATTGCCTCTTGTCCTGCCTCTGAGGAGAATATGGCTCCATATTCTTCATATACCTTCCCATTAAGGTAGCTGAGGAGCTCCCCTAAGGCTTCAGTTTAGGCTGAATAAATCAAGTTTTCTGATTTTTTTTCATATTTCATGTTTTTCAATCCCCTGAAAGATTTGCTCCAGTATGTCAGTTTCTTGTACTGAGAATCCCCAAATTGCCCTCTAGAGGAGGCCTCTCAAGGGCTAAGCAGAGGGGAACAATCATGTCCTTCAACCCACTGGAAATGCTTTAGTTAATGCATTTCATTTTGTGGTTGTTCCTTGTCTCCACAGCAGCATATTTCTGGTTCATGGTCAACTCCTCCATTAGTCCTCAAGTCCTTCCCTGCAAATCCATTGTGTGGACTTATTTCCTTCCTGCTGCAGAACTTTACATTTGTTTATGTAAGAGTTTCATGTTTATGTATGAGTTTTCTGTCAGTTCACTTCTCCAGCTTTTCAAGGTGTTTCTGAATAGCAATCCAGGCCTTCAGCACGCTGATTATTCCCAGCAGTATGATGCACACTTTCTGAGAATGCCACATCAAGCACTGAGGTCGTTAATGAAGATATGAAAGAATGCCAGATTGAGTGATTGATCCCTGAGGAATGGCAATAGTGACTGGCTTCCAGTTGTACTTTGTACCACTGATGACACCCATGTGAGCCCAGCTGATTTTCCATACACTTTATAGTCTGTTTATTGAGTCTCTACCCCATCAACTTGGCTATAAGTGTAATATGGGGAAACAATTAACATATTGTTTTTATCTCATGGTAACTCTTAGAATTCCATTTTCCCCCTCTTCATTTATACACAATGCTGTGACGGAGGGTATAACTATCCTTTTAATCTAAGCAATAACTACATTCTTTAGGAAGTGCATAATAGATCAAGGACACGTTTGTAATACGGATTTATTAATTTACTATGCTGAAGTGTTGGAAGTCAGGCAAATATGTGATAAATTCTGTGGCAAAATTTTAGCCTACCTATATGGGATTATTTATTACAGGGTGAAACTGACCAAGACATGAAAAACACATGAGGCCTCATGACTGTTTTTTTTTTTTTGGAATCTGTATAGAGGGATAAAAAAATGGATGTGTAACATTTTAATTTCTTTATATCCACAATAGTGGCTAATTATTGTCATGGAAGGATATATATTTTAACTGATATCCTTTAAAAGTTAATTTGATGTTTGGGAAGAAGAGTGGGAAAGAGCTGCAGGACAAACAGTTAAAATCTCTCCAGAGATTATTCAAAATTTTTTCAATGGCTTCCTCATGCAGTAACTAATCTTGATAAGCTGATGAAACAAAAATGAAATGTTAACTGTGGAATACCTTTATTGGCTGAACTAATCTAAAGATGAAAGAATACTTTGCCATTAGAAAAATACTGGTGCAGCTACCCATGATTGCAATATTCTCTCAACCCCAATTGATTTAATTTAGCAATCAGATGAAACAGCAAGAAAACTTCTTCCCAGCCTTTCTTATCTATGATTTATCTTCATTTGTCTGGCTCAAGTAATGCTGACTGTCTAATCCACATGGAGACTGCTCAATTTTTACTGCTATGTCTCTTTGTGTCCAAGGCAACCATTTGAAGCCAAGAAAATCCTAATATCTGCAGAATTTATTTCATGTATATATGAGTCCAGCTACAGCAGGCTCTCAGGGTCTGTCAGATTATCAACAGAAACATATAGCAATGCAGGTATCACAAATTTGTCACCATGGGATTAAAGCTAGCAACAGCTGTTGGGGGCTTTAATAACACTGCAGATGTTTGAACATCGAAATCTGCTCCTCCCTTTAGCACTCATTTTTCACTTCCTTTGAAAATAAGTTGTATTTTTATTTCCTGGGGTTTAGATTTTATTAATAGATAGGCCATATTAATTACAGAGCTATTCCAGCTTTCACAAAGCATTATTACAGTTGAGCAAAGTGCAAATGTTACATGCATGCATTTTCTCTAATTAAGCAATACAGTGCTTCATTCCTGATGTTAACTAGGGCCTTGTGACCATCAAATAGTATCAGCAAAGCATCCTAAAAGCATATTGAGAACCAGGAGTCCACAAACTCCTTGACAAACTCACTAAAAGCATTGTGAAGTACTTGCTTTAGCAACCTGAATGTGATTCACAGGAAAGGCAGTGTTGCTATGTACTTCTCAATTTTTTTACACTCTTCATTAAAAAAGGGAAAGTGGAGATTTATACATATGTTAGTTAAGGTTCACAGCAATTCTCCAAAAGTTTATAACCTTATTCCACATGTGTTAGAGGTATGTATATTAGAGGTCTGAAAAAGAGTTTCATGATAGTAGGCTGTTTCATGATAGTTTCATGATAGTAGATCTCTTTTGAGGAAACTGAGTTGTCCTAGGAAATGAGTTCAGTAAACAACTAGAAGAAGGCAAGAGAGAGAAGGGCAAGATCATTCCACGGCCCATTCTGAATTCTTTTTATTTGGCTAGCAATTTATTGGAACTGATTCTTATTTGACTTTCTCTTTTGGGTAATGTTCTATTCGTACAAAATGAAAGCATTCTGATTTGGAAGTGACTCTTGCATCTATTTAGCTTTTACTTTTTTTCATCATTATGAGTAATACAGTCAAGAGAGTCAAGAGAGTAGGAAATAACACATGAGATTATAATTAATAGGATTTAAAGTCAAGAGGAAAACAGCAGTGTGTGATATTACTATCCCTATACTTCCTCTAGTTTCTTGAAGTGGTTTGTCCATCCACAGGTACTTTTGGTTTAGTTTTGTAAGTAAGTACTAGAAAGAACCTTTAATAAATTTCTATCTTATACTATTTCTTACTAACTCTTAGCATTTTTATTTATCTATACACATTTGTCAGTTAGTTGACTTTTGTCTGAAGTTTTGCCACTGCTTTTTTTTAACTGTGAAGGTCATTATTTTGTTGAAAATACTCAGAAGTAGGACCCAATATAAGCTTGAAACTGGATTTTGCATCTTAGAAGCTTTTCACAGTCCTTATTCTTTCTGCTCCTCTATTAGCTGACCCTTCAGCTGAATATAGCTATTTTCTTAATGGTACCTCAGTCTCAGGAAGGTCGTGGCAAGAGGAAGCTAATTGAGGAAGTCCTTGGAGTTTAACTGCCAAATATTAATAGCTTTATAAAGATTCAAGGATCAAGCTAGAAAGTGAATATATTTTATAACATCAGTTGTGGCATTCAAGCCAACACCAGACCAGAGTAAAAGGAATTTTTTTAATAAGGTTAGGGGATGTTGCATAGAGTATTTTTCAAGTAAAAATGGTTTAATCTGACAAAATTTTCTGCTATTTCTTTGTCTTACACATGACCATCCTAATTTACCTTTAATAAATAATTGAGATATGACTCTTGTTGCCACACAATGACAGAAGAAATTTTTAAATGACAGTATATTAATTTAAGGGTGGGACATAATGATGGGAGTTTGAGTGTAAAAGAGAAGCATGAAAGGCTGACAAAGTCTTCCAGACTGTATCTAAAATTCTTGAAAAAAGGTGAAAAAAAAATTTTTAAACTCACTGGAAATCTGCTGGTATTATTTCAAAGGTATGTTCTGCTAATTTATGTAGATTTTTCTCAGCTGTATTTAACTTTGGTAGATTGCATTGCTTGAGTCTGTTCTTGCTTAGTATTACTTCACTTTTCTTAAAGCAAATGATTTTATGTTTTCTTTATCCATCTTTATGTGGAAAAATTGAACTTACTTCTTCCATGGTTTTGGAAAAATCTGCAATTCTAATGAATATTGCTATGAACTATAAAAGAGCAATTTCATTAAATTACCAGGATAGAAACAAATTGGGTAGATAAAAGGCTGCAAGATACTAAAAGCTGAAATACTATTTTTCTTTTTAAAAATAGATTTCTGAGATTTCTGTTCTAAATAAATTTGAAAGTTTTCAGGCTAACTTGCAAGTATAGCTATAATGTTTTAGCAATTTAATTAGGCATCCTTTAATGTAGTAATATTGACTCATGTTCATCAGAGTTTTGAAAACTGAGAGCTATTTAATAAACAGGAAAGTGACATGAAATAGCCAACACAATTAGCTAAATTGGCTAAATCTGTGGTATTTTTACTTTGACTGATGATATGTTTAATTTATGAAAATCTTTCACTGTAATCTTGACCTGATGTTCAGTTTAGTTTGTAATTTATCACACCAGATATGTTGTGTTGTGGAATTGAGAAGGAAGCATTGGGAAGGGACTTGAATCATTTTGCTTGTATTTCAGACTCATCACTGAATTTTGATTAATTCATTGCATCAATTCTCTCTACTTTTTCTTACCTTTCCTTATAGATAGTGCCGACAGCAGAGTATTGTTGTGACAAAGTTGTTTGGTGGGTACCTGGATCAGGCAGGGTCAACCTAATATACCTGTAAATTTACAAAAATAGCCAAACTAGTGCATTCCTAAGAAGTTATGGAATCTTAAAACACTAGTGCCTGGTACTGTGCAGGCAGCAGGGATGTCCCAAGGACTTTATAATCTACAGGTTAATTGCTTTCCCCCATATTTCTGTCTAGAAAATCCAGAGCTAGTGCTAGAGAAATTATTTTCTGTAGAAAAGTAGAATATTTCTGGGTATTTTTATACTCTACATTCTAACAAATTAGGATACCATGTGCTTGGACAGTTAATCAGATTGGTCCATTGTCTGCAAAACCTTTATTCTAACCAAATTAGCAGTATGACTTTTAAATATCTGATCCTAATATGAACTTAATGGGATCCTGTATATCCTGATTGGGAATAAAAATTGGATTTACATACTCAGCATGCTGACAGGAATTTGTATAGATTCCTTGGAACATTGTGGTGCTAAGTTACCTTTGTAGGCAGGAAAAAAATTGGCTTAAACTGAGATGCCAAAAGGAGAGAAGGCAGCAGATGAAGGAAATTGTGTTAGATGCTTCATGTAAAGAAGGTTGTCTTAAATTTTTGGATGCCAAAACTGTGGGACATACTTGCTCTTACACTTGATGAAAGCTTTATGTTTCTCAACAGGCTTTCCATACCCCTACCTTCTAAAAAGAGAGGATGAAGGTCTAAAATGCAAATTAAAAGCTGCTGGTGGTTTATAGGGCAAGATGAAAATGGAGTGAAATTTCGACTACCTCTCAAATATTTGTATCGGTCTACAATAGAAGAGATCATAAAGTACAGGGTTTCGAACTGGGATGTAGTATGTGGAAATACATGGCCATGATCACAAAGTTAAAGCTAAGAATAGAGGAAGAGACAGATGTACTGGAAATAGAGGAGGAAGAGCTGTCAAAACAGAAACTGAGGCAAGCAATAAAGGCAAAAGACAGTATGTCACAATTTTCCCTTCTGCAACAACAGTTAGAACTGCCACAGACCTGGGACAGTTTACTGAGAAAACTGGTTTTTTTTGAAATGGAGACCTGAGTGATACATGGAACCTTCTGGTCCTAACACTGTAAATAGGCTACACAATTCAGCTCATTCCACTAGTTGTTCCAGTATTTTTGTGTTGAAATCTCCTCACCTTTTAGTGGGAGTCATACTTGACTGTTATCATCAGGGTCTTCCAAACAGCATCTGACAGTTCCAGAGCTTGTGAAAACAAGACATTTTTTTAGGAGTAAGAGATAATAATTGTCCAGAACACAAGCACTGGTTGTTTTGTTTTATTAAGTGAAAAGAGATCATGTTGTAATATTGTTGCTAGATGGGATAGTTCCATAAAAAAATCATGTTATGAGTGGAACAGACTTGGTTGGAACACCCTTGGATTTTTTGTGTAGAGTTGGATTTTAAGGTTTTGATTTTTCTTTTGTTTTTTAAAGGAAATCCATATATAGAATGTACAGGGCACCCTATATATTCCAAGGACTAGGTTTTATTATGAATGGAGGCTTTTGGAAAGATGCTGTGAGAAATTTTTCTGCTAATGGTATCAATGTATGAAGTTAAGGTTTCTCATAACTAGAATGAAAACCTTATTGAAAACTATTTGGTACAAAATGAAATAGACAATTGCTTGAAGAAAGATCTTGAGTAATGTATCATTGTTTAATATTATTTTATGTAAAGATAAGATGGTACAATCATATATGTTTGCTTTCTTGAAACTCAGTTGCCAACTGAGATAAATATCTTCCTGTATAAGTAATTTTACTATCAGTGTACTTTCAATAATCATTACTTTTAGTTTTAAAGATTTACTTTCTTTTTTATACTCTTAGTTTCATCCTATCTTTATCAAACAATCTTTTGCAATACCTTCTTATAAGTGTAGCATGTCATAGCTGATATGATTCTTTACTCTTGATGTCTCTCTACTGCATAATTAATTTGATAGCTTAAAAGAACTTTACTTTTTTTACTGAAGAAGTCTGGTCACTTTGGGCTTGTAATTTTCTCAGCTAATGTGTGAAGGTCAGCATAAAGTTCAGTTATTACTGGATGTGATAGCAGTCTGACTTCTTTACTAAATAATTACTGTGCCAAAAAACTGTAATGTTTGCTTTTGTGAGTACTGAAAAAATAATTGAAAAAAAAAATCCCAGGCTGTTAAATTAAGAGGTTGCACATTGGTTCAACTTCCTTCATTTTGGTTGATTTATTTAAGAAAGCAAACTTTGAGAAATTTAAGAGAATTATTTAATGAGGTCATGTTGATTGAACATCTTAAGAAATTTGATGTTTAAGAGGCATGCACTTACTTCAAAGTTCTAAAACTGGCTTTCATCCCAAGAAAAAGAAGGAGTGGGATGGAGGTGCAAGGGATAATGAAGAAGAGGGCTACAGATCTAGGGAAAACAGAATTAAGAGTTGGCAAAGAGCTTGTTAAGAACAGAAAGTGGATTACTTACTGAAAACTCAGCCCATTTATCCAAGTCTGAGAATAAAATAATTCAAAAGGTAAAACAATTTCCAAAGAACATTAAAACTGGTAGTACTTTATCTGCCAAGTACAAAGAGGGTATGTACAACTGGGGCTGTTCACTGGCAATGTGGTGTGACCTCAATACTTAATGAATACCTGCTCAATTGAATTAGAAGGTTTTGCTGTAGAAAAGTAGCTAAGGAAAATGGAAAAAAAAAAACCAAAGAAAACAAATGTGAAGTACAAACATATAGACAGATCAAGGCACTAGTCACTTTTTACCTGGTGCATAAAATTTCAAATTTGCCACCAGCAGGGAGGGCTAGTGATACTATACAAGGTGGGATGAGAATTCTGCTGGAAGTCCTTTTGAAAGGCAACTTGAAGATGGACAAGATGTAAAGAAGAGCTAGCAAAAAATATAAGGAGGGTGGATATTTTACTTTCTAGGGAAAAAAACCAACCCAACCCAAAAGGTGCTGTTATACAAGCTGTTTTGGCTGCATTTGAGATGGATTCAGATCTGCGTATATGATGTTTATGTATTATCCAACCCACTTTTGTCAAAACCCTCCAGCAGAAGAAGGCTTTAATATAATTTTGACAGAACCAGGAGAGGAAATATACTGATATATGGTTATTCCAGCTCATTTGAAGAGACAGGAAAGGGGATTTGGAGATTTATATTCTGAAGGTGCAACTTCACCAGAAAAATACAGCCGAACAATTTAAACAAGTTTGACTTGTTCAGTAAAAAGACTTTTGATTGCTGATTATGTATTCTCTTATGACACTAAACAGGAGGAATGAAGAAGTTCAAAGGACAAGATTAATACAAACCTTATACACAATTATAGATACACAGTGGTACATTGCTGACTGGAAATAGTATTTCTAATTCTCAGAACAGTGAAGAAAAAATGGTCTTATCCCAGGAAAGGCAAATATGTTTCAAGAGGGCGCTTGTTAAAGGATTATACATTGTTGTCACAAGCCACAACATAGTGCTAAATTTGATTACCCAATTCCATAATTCCAGATCACATAACCAACCACAGAATCAGCAAATTACTTACAGTAATGCGTTCAATCAATTTTCTGTTCCACACTCTTTGCTTGTACAGCTCCATTATTTATCTGTAGATTTACAATGTAATAATGTTCAGAATGATGTAAAAAGTGTATTTTAACTTCAGGTTGTATCCAGTTGAAAAATACACCATTAGTTTTTAATCCCTCAGCCTATCTGGTTTATTAAAGTAGGTCTACAGTCATAGAAGTACTTTGAACAAAATCTTTAATCTTCCTCCAAGAAAGCTTACATTTTATTAGAGACTTGACAGATTCTTAAGAATGTTCATATGCTTTCAATAAGGTTATAGATAATGGGATTTTTCTGTAGTACTTTTTTAGGAACTCTATATATAAATCACAATAATAGACAATGAATAAAATTTTCTATTTAATGCTGATTTTTAAAGATTTTTAATATTAAAAGCTTCAATGCAATGTAAAAATGCCTGGTTTTTTCCCTCATATCTGAGGCCATTAGTTGTCCTTTATACACAAATAAGTAAGACTTAAAAAACCTATGCATTAGATCTTACTATTAAGTGTGACCATTGGGGTTTAATTGAGAGAATATAGGCAGAACTTTGAATTTTCCAGTGCTGCTTTAGGTTGAAATTGTGGAGAATTTACACCTAAGTGTAAGGTTTTTTTGGTGTGTGGAGATAGATACCAATGAGACAGAGCAGCCTGAAATGTTGCTGAAAATACCTGGATAATAGGACAGAAGTTCTAATTTC
Organism: Parus major; assembly: GCF_001522545.3. Lineage (NCBI taxonomy): Eukaryota > Metazoa > Chordata > Aves > Passeriformes > Paridae > Parus > Parus major. The sequence continues at coordinate 31,836,454 of NC_031768.1, forward strand.
TGTCTACTTTCTTGCTTTATATCTAAACGAATTGAAATAGCCAAAGTACTGGGTAGGCCAGTACAGCAGACTGGTGACTATACAGAAGTGCTGCTACATTTGTGCAAATCCATGTTGCTCCAGTGTTCAAGTACAAATCAAAGTGCTTCCCTTTTTCTTCATGCAGTTGTTGCAGAGAGAGACACAGACAGTGTTTTTTAGAAAGACAAACTTATTTACTGGGATCTTAGTAGAGAGCAAAGCTCTCATGGGTAGTCAATTCTTTTAAGCAGCTGTTCACCAGATGGATCACTGCAGATCCTTGCAAGTAGCAAGTAGAAAGTAGCACTTTCACCTGGATGTGATGGGACTCCTGAGCCACTGCTCTGCTTAGCTCTGACTTCAGCCCTTGGTGACCACCCAGCACAGGTATAAATATTGCTATTGATTATCTTAACTTCATATAAAACCCCTTTCTAATAACTATTTACAAATGTCTTGCCAATTGACAGTGTAATCCATCTTGCAGCAGAAATTGCTTAGAGGAGCCTTTGAAGGAAAAGGCCAAATTCTCCACCTAGGATGTTAATGGACAAATCCAAATTGCTGAGGCTAGGCACAGCAGGAGCTGCCTGAGGGAAATCTGTATGAAGGTCCCACCTGGAGAGGACCTGCAATCATCTCTCAGACATTCCCAGGGTCATCTGCATGGCAAAGGTAGCTGGACAGGGCTGAGGTAAGAGATAAACTTGAAACTATGTAATTGCCTGAAATACCAGGCCAGGTGAGGAGGCCAGCCTGCAGCTTAGGGCAGGAGCCATGAGAGTCAGGCCAGGCAGAGGCATCACTTCAATACAGCCTGAGACCAGAGCTCCTACCAGGCTGCTGGGGCAGGTGCATATGGCCATGGGCCAAAATGGGTTGGGTTGTAGAGAGGGAGTCCCAGGTGAGGCTAGTCAGGGCAAGTAAGGTCAGTCAGTGCACATCAGATGGAGGTGCCTCAAACTCCTCAGCTGAAACACCTATTGGATGCTACAGGGGTTTGTGCAATGCTGGAGGAACACTGAGAACTAAGGGCTGGTAAGCCACACTGGGGTCTTGTGCTGCAGTTAATGACGGTATTTGTTATACTTGTGATTTATGGTCCCATTTTATACACTGCTGCTTTTGTCATCAATCTATTCTCCACCTCCTTGCAATGAAAGTAATAATATAATGTACAAAAATTAAGTTCAGGGTCTCAGACTGACAAGAATGGCTTCTTTTGTTTGTTACATGCTACTCAGTTGTGCTTAAGCCCTCACCATTTTTTAGCAGAGCTGGTAATTGTTGCTCTGATTATACAACTGTCTTCATGCTGCATTGTGGGTTTCATAATGTCCTATTAGTGCTCCGGTTAGCCAGCAGATCTGTCTTGCCACCAGCTGTAGGAAAATACTCTCAGAAAAGTGCACTCCCAGTGGAAGTGATTCAGATTTTAATGAGCAGGATGTTTTATGGTCTTTGCTAATATAAATTAAACTGGAAGAGAGCACTTTCTTGCCAGAGCATGTTCTCTGTAGTGCCAGAAATTGCAGGCTGTGCATAAACTGTTGTATTGTCAAGCATATTCTGTCAGAATATGGATATGTATTATTCAGTTAAGTGTTACAGTATGACCATATAAATAGTAATAACACTGTATTTTGAGATGGGAAATCCCATTTTGTATAATGATACAACCAACAGAGCAGAATACTAAATCGTCCGCTTTGACACTCGGTGAAAAGTAGTGAGTGACCTCCCTGTTCAGGAACTATCTTCAGGCAAAAGACCTAAACTATTTCAGGTTCTCTACTTTTCCTCCCGAGCCCCTGAATTCCCAGAGGAATAGGATATATTAAGAACTAGCTGCCTACATCTTGTGGGCTTACAAAATATCACTTTGTGACTTTTTTTTCTTCATGACAAAAGCTATTTGAAAGCCCTCTTTCACTTAGAAATAAGCCAAACAGTTAATATTTCTTTTCAAATGTGTTCCTGAATTGAAAACCTGAAATAAATGCTAATGCAAAAATTAGCCTGACTGTTGAAAACTGTATCCAGCTATTAGCTTAAAAAAGCAATATTCGAGATTGTATTTCCTTTCTGCCCTGCCTTTCCCAGCCCTGAACAAAACACATTTAAAGCAATTCTAAAATATGTGCTGGAGTCATACTCCCAGATCCCTTCTGAACAGAGTTTGATTGATCATGCTGTTAGAGCTGAGCCATGATTCTATCTTGCTATTTTGTCACTGTGTCTTGGAAAACAGTGAGTTGGGATATGCAAGGATAGAGGTCTCTAAAAAGCTCTGCAGTTAGCCTAATAAAACACCTTGTTATATCTTTTTATATCTTTATTTACTCTCATGATCTAAAACATAGTATGTAATCTCTCCTGGACAGAAATTTTGGGCTGCTGTCAATATTTTTCATTAATTTCTATTTATCATTTTATTTGGATCAAGGATGACCTGATATTATCTGGAAGAATTTTTAGATGTTTTACCTGTGCCAAGATTTTCAGCATAAAGCATTTTACAACACCTTGTATATTATATGTTCAGGTTAGAACAGTTATCTGGTTTAGTTCTCTGTATTTTTGTCTAGTAGGTTCATGTGTTTTCTAATAAGCAAGAAGGTGTTGGATACAGAGGATATAGGATGGGTACAATTATGGTAAGGCTATTCAGACCAAATCAGATTATGGTGGCAGACTTCATAATCTGTGACTAGTGGAGGAACAAGAGCAACAGTATCTGTGGGTAATGAGGTATAAATTTTTTTCACAGAGGAACTCTCTGAGTGCTCCATATTCATATGTAACCTATTGTTAGCCTAATACTTCTTTTTCCTTTTCCTCCATCCACCTGTTAGCTCAACAGCAAAAAAGAGAAACAGATTATATATAAACCACAACATTTGGACATAAGTAATTGATCAGTGTTTAAAGTACAAAAATACAGGAAGATTGGGTAAGTAGCTGAGGGACTGGTTGGGCAGCACTTGTGTTTGTTTTCTGGATGTATTTCTTAGAGTTTGATTTGGATTATTTTTCAGCATACCGTTTTATTAGTAATAGATTTTATTTTATACAGTTTATAATTTATACAGTTTGTTTTAGTGCAGTAATCTCTGTTGTGTTCTCTCTTTTTTAAGACTGACCAATTTTATGTCATAGTATGACCTAGAAGGAACTCTACAGCATTACATAGTACCTTCATCCTGAGGGCACCAGTGGTGTGGACTAAAAGACTAAATGTCTTATTATTATACTTGAACATGGGAGAGAGAGAGACCTGAAGGATTTGAACTTTTTAGAGAACTATCATGATGTTTGGGTTTATCTCCAATGGCAGAGCTAGTCTAAAACTAGAATTTATTTCTGGTTTTACATGTCCTACTGAGCATGTAGATGCTCAGCTGCAGAATTTCCCAGCATTTTTTTGTTCTGGGCCTTTTTTCCTTAAATTGCAGATGTATATTATGTTGATTCAGAACTATGTGAAAAAAACCCCCCGTGTATTCCTACCAAAATTTGCTTCCAAGAAACCAGACCTAAGGAAATTGATTGGAGAATCCAGTGCTGGAATAAGATGACATGCACTGTCAAACATTTTTCAGAATCACATCTAACTTAATATACTTCAGGATGGTGGCTCTGGAACTTCATTTCTTTCAGGTGATTTATTACATCTTTGCTGTAGCATTCAGTTTTGAATAAAACTTGGAATCAAAATTGGACCAGGAGTTTGCCCCACATTAATTTTTCCTAGGGATTCCTCTGAGCTGGAAAGAGTAAGATAGAGCTGTGGAGTGGGTGATTTATTGTTTCAGGTCCTACTTTGATCCTGTGCAGCAGGACGCTGCTCTGTGTGTGGAATTTCAGTCAGGAGCTTGCTTATTTTGTTTAGAAGTCTTCTTCAGGTAATATAAAATGAATTCCAATTGATCAGAATTTCATTACTGTCTGTGCTTCTGAAGTGGTATTAATCAAATTATCCCTTTCCAGGCAACAAACTAATTCAGCTTTTTCACTCAAAATGTTCAGTGAGTAGGAATGTGTATGTTTGAAGACTACTTTCCTTTACTATCATGATCATGCATGAGAACAGTTCTAAAGAGAAGGTGGTCAGATAGGCGGTTGTAGAACTGAATCCTTTAATGCCAGTCTTCATGTTGATCATCTGTTAACATTTGTGGAAAAAAAATGTGCTACGTATTCCACAGTGCTCCTTGGATACCACAGGTGTCACATCTATGTGATGTACTTGATGGCATCTGTCAGGATTATTATTATATTAATTATTAATGAATTGACCAACCACAGGTAGGTAGGTGTATTGATCGCCTGCTTGAAATTGAAACCCTGTTCCTAATGGAACTCTTTTTACAGAGGGAGCTGCTGTTCACATGAAACTAGACATTGGAAGGAAGAAGAGGGACGTTTTACTGATGTTTTCCTTCTCCACATAATTTTGAAGCTGATGTCCCAGAAAGAGAAGACAGTGTTCTAAATAAAAAGTTGTGAAATTATAAAGGAACTGCTGCTTGTGGGATTAGGGCAGGAGAGTGGAGCATGTTATGTAGAAGAAAATTCCAATTTATCAGACTGACTGAGGAGAAAGAAAATCAACTAAACAAGAAATGGCCTAATTTATAGAAATAACATGCTTCTCTGGAGAGGCAAAAAATATGAACAGCAGATGGCTTGGAGGATCTCTGAAGACTCAGTGCTCAAGAATTTTTTTTGAAATTATGTGTGTGGTTTCACTTTGCCTAGAGTTCCCTCTTAGCTATTGGAATAAAACAAAGGAGCAAATTGTATGAAAAACTTCAGTTGTATTTTACCATATTTAAGTTCAGACAGCTACCTCTGAATTAGTAATGCTACTGAGCAGTAGAGAAGTAAGTGTTTGTGAGGTTAGGCATCATTTGATCAAACATAGATAATTTACGATAAAACCAGGTGCACCCTTCAAGGATGCATTTTTCTCTGCTGGCTTTCAAAAAAAGGAGCCTTTTAGCTCTGGGAGTCTATCTCCTTTTAGAAATTGTACATCCCCAAATAGTCAATTGTAAGCCCACAGTGAGGATGGAGGGGAAAACTAAACCACTGACCAATATGAAAGGAGCGAGGGTACTGAGGAGGGTGGGGAAGTAGATGTTGTCCTGGTGGTCTAAAGATCTTATGTTTGAACAGCCCCATTTCCATCAAGGGGAAACAGAAGGTGTTTGTGTCCTGAAAAAGTACCAGAGAAGCCTATGAAAATGAGTGTGCTTCCACTTAGCTGGGTCTAACTGGAGGAGATGTAAGACTAGTTGCATTTCTGTTTTCAGGTTCACTTTTGAAGGATGTTCATGCATGTAAATGCATGTGCCCCTAGTAGAGCAGAAATCTGCCAGGCACGTGCTTGTTTAGAACTTATTTTGTATCCTTTGATGACCTTGTGCCATGCCATTTTGTAGCCTCTCTCTAGTTTAATTGGCCCATTGCTGAAGAAGCCCAAGACCAAAGGGCTGAGAATTGTTTTGCATTTGAGACCTGCCTAAATACAGAGTAAATAATAATAATAACACTTATTTAATTAAAATAAATTTTAAAATAAATAATAATACTTGTATGTGTACCTGTACAGGAACCTGTTTCAGGGAACCTGTGTCAACTGAACCATAGCAACTGGAATGATTAACTGGGTCCACTAGGTTTGCCATAAGAGACATGAGCTTAAGGTGAAGGCTAAATGTTCTCTACTGATTTTATTTTTCAGACCTGGGTACCTAACCCATTGTAAGATTTTAGCAAAACTATATACTTACTGAAATTTAAGGATGAAAATGTTGATCAAGTGGTTTTTTTCTCTTACCACTCAACTTCTTAACACTCCTTTAAAATATTGCAGGTTTTGTGAACACAGTATGGTATAAATGTTTTCTCAAAGGGATTACAGCATCTTCTTCATCCTGCACAAGCAAGCTTGATGTTCCATAGAGACTGCACCAAGGTCAGGGCCATTACTTAACAAGTCCTACTGAGCAAGATGAGTTTCATCAAAGCAAAAACTGAATCAGTGATTCAGGATTTAGCTCAATAGGAGAAGGTCTGAGACTTAAACTGAAGACAGGAACATAAATGCAACAAAGGGATGTTGAAGTGGAACTACTTCAGTTCTTTCAATTTAAACACTTATCATTAGTCTAGTATTCTGAAGGTGTTCCCAGGCCAGAAGCAGGCTTTATAAATGCCCCAGAGGCTTAAAATTAGCTTTAAGAAGCTTTTATAAATAAGTGACAGAAATTGTTCTCTGGCATATCAGGTTTATCCTCAGTGCATCAATCTTTTTTTATGATCCTGGTTAAATAATTTCATTCATAGAAATTAAGCAGCAGTGAGAGTACTTTTTCTTTACAGAGCACTTTTTTAGGTTTTTGAGGGTCTCTAAGAGATTAGAGGACATCTTGAGGAGTGTAAGTTCTGACAATTTGTTGACCTTTTAGGGTCTTCATGGTAATTTAGTTATTTAGAGAGCAGCAAAATCCAATAATATCACAGCTACAGTTAAGAGCCCACAAAAGAAATAGGAGCCTGAGATGGCAGAGGAAGGGTGCTAAGTCTGAACTAATTCCTGCAGCACAGGTGTTGCTCTTCTGCTGTTTTTCCTACTGGGCATCTTAGGTAGTGAACTTTCACAGCCTGAACATTAGTCAGTCAGACATTAGGTCAGTGCCACATGACAGTGATGACTGTGTTAAACTAATAAATATAGAAATATTCATGAATTGATTGGGTGTGGGTACAGCCCTAGTAAGAGCTCAGTATTATAGTGAGGTAAAACCCCAGGGTGCTGTGCTCCCTTTCTCTTTCATTTCATTGGAAAGATAATAATGGAGTAATAGTCTGCTCCACTAAGGTGTGAGGTCTGGATGAAAAATGACCCACATCACAGAGAGTAGTGCTTTGGATGCTACCCTGGTCTAGCAGGGAAACCTTATAATGTTCAGCTAGTTTCCAGAGGGAAGGGTGGGAAAACATTTAGCATTCATCACACACATTTTGTACTTAGCTAATTCTTCTTGCATTGCAAGAGATGACATGGCAGCTTTACTTAGCAGTAGAAAGAGACATTTTGCACTCTGCTGTGTTTAATTCCCCAAGTTCTGAACTACAGTTGAACAAAAATTGTCTTTCTAATTTTGTATTATATTATATTTTTATTATTTTTATATAATATTTCTTATTTCTAATAGCCTTATATTCTTAGTTTTATAGATTGTGAGGTACTTTTCAGACTAGTAAAGCTAAAATTTGGGGGGAGCAGTGGGGGATGGTTTCCTTCCTCCCCCGGCCCCTTCCCACTCAGGGAACTGTTGGTTGTATTAATCCTGCCAAAGAAATAGTGCTTCCTCACTGGAGACAAAAACATCTAGGAAAAGTAGGTATATAGTAAGTAAGTAAGAAATTCTAGCTTTTTCAGTAGAAAAGCCTTGGGAAAAAAAAGCTAATCTGCTTTCTACATGTTCACAGTATTTGTGGTTTATCACTTGAGTTGGTGCTCAAAATAAAGATAACAAACAGGTTTTCTCAGAGGTTATCTAAGATTTTGAGCTCAGTGCAGCTAGAAAAATCATCAGTATTAAGTTCCTTTAAATCAACTTCTTGACTGTCCTCCTTAAGTTGAGAGTCCTGGTAGAATAAATCCTTCAATGCAAGATTGAGTAGCTTTCTGCAGGTGTGTACATAAATATTTAAAGGTATAATGGGTCAAATAAATAACAGAGAGTTCCTAGAATGGATACACGTGCCTAAAACAAGAAACTCAATAGATTATCAAATACCTTTCTGAAAAACTTCTAATATGTTGCCTAAATAATTTCTTGAATCAAGTGAAGCACAACAGCAGTAACAAAATAGCTCAACCTGCACTATTGTGACGTGAAAGACCCTGCAGAAAAGATCCCAGAACAGGGCTGTGCTGGTGCCATGGCTTCTGCCTTATGTGTCTGGAACCAGAGTCATGGTGAAAGTACACAGATCTCACATTGCTCGACTGCCTGGCCTTTTAACCTAAGGAAACGAAAAGACTAAAGGGGCCATGGGAGAACAGGTGTTCCAGCACTAGAGATCTGGGGTGAGTATGTGGGTTTGCAAATCCTGTTTAATCAGAAATTCAAATTTTGCAGTTCACATGGGAGCAGAGTATCCAACATCCAAAGGGTGTTGGTCTGCTAACTGCCCATAATTATTGGGCTTGTTGTAGATCTCGGATGTTTCTTGTTATACTCTCTAATTGAGAGCCTCTGGATAGCTGTTAGTGGTGTTAATTTAACATCTCTCCATGGTTTAGTTTCCTTGCAGACCTGTGGGCATTACTGTTATGGAAGAAAAGGAAGCCCTTGGGTGGCAGGCCTGTTATCAGATCCAAGCCATTTATAAACCCTTTAAATGTTTGATCTGTGCTAATAATCTAGATTCTTTGTAGACCAAATTGAAAAAAAAAGATTAATTCTTCTCAAGGTATCCCTTTTATCACCTGTTTTAAATATTTACAAGGAAATGTTTATGCAAACCTATCTCCTTTTTTAATTGACTTAGAGGCGTATAGGTGCTAAGATTCTCAGGCAGCTGAAAGAAATTAGTTCTTGGCTACTACTGTTGCTACAGAATGCTGTGGAAATCAGGGAGAGTTATTTTTATAAGCAGAACTTGCAACTACAAGCAGTTGCTCAGTATTTTCAGTAATCTCTTTGAAAAGAGATTATTTAATTTTGAAAATACAGCCCAAGTATTTTAGGACATAAAATATGTATGTATTTGTATACTTTTCAAAGTTAAAAAGTACTTCAGATGGACGCAATATTAAAACTTTGCCATCTCTCAGTCTTGGCTAGTAAACACTTTAACTCAAGCAGGCTTGTTCATGTAAGCCACAAGAAAGGATGCTGTGGTTTGAGGTGAACAATTATAGTTTCATGTTTGAATTAATGTTTACTTGTAAGACAATAGACTGGAATTTGTTTAACCTTAAGCATTTAAATGTACTATAAGAAACCAAGAATGAAAGCATCAGTAAATAATGAATGTATCTAATTGAAAACAAGAGCACACTCAATGGCCACATAGGTAATTGGAAAACTGTAAATCTAGAAGAGCTGGATTGAAAACATTATGAGAAATTCAAGCCAAATTCCTGAAACTCCGACCATGTGAAACAGGAGTAGTGTTTCTTCCTTAAAATAGATCATTTCTATTAATAGAAGCCTGAAGAGATGCATCCACGCTGAAATGCTTTGGCTTGACATCAAATGTAGTTTACTCTCTGGCATTTGGAAATATCTCTCAAAATGATGGTAATTTTTAGACTTAGGATGCATTGAAATTCTTTTCACTGGGATGCTTCTGATGTTTTTGCACTTGTTACCAGGGAATACTAAGAAGATAGTATTATGAATAATAAGTTAGGTTTTAGACTGGTGTATGCATTGTTTTCTTCTTACAAAGGATATAAAAATGTATCATGAGACAGCTGACTCCCACAGAACACATTTAATTAATTAATTTATAAAATTACCTACTACTTTTATATCCAGATGAACACAAGTATGCATCTGAAAGTGTAAACACAGCTGTGTCTGGCTCTACCTAAGAATTTTGCAGTGCAAATGACAGATAGTTGCCTTCACAAACAGCATGTTTTTCACTTTTTTCCTTTTTCATTGATCTTTCATAGATGACTTTTGAAAGTATTAGTTTCAGCTCTGGCTGCTCTGTTTCTGTTATAGTGCTGCCAAATACAGGTTTGAACTCCTGAGCTTTGAGTGACATACACTGCTTCTGCATTACTTCCCTTTGGTCTCTGTAATCAGGGACTTTGTGCATCTGTAATTTTTTCTTTCTTCTTCTTCAACAGAGAGAAATACTCACTTTTTTTAGGGATGTTGCAAACTAGTGTTCCAGCTAGTGTTTTTTCACCTTAGTAGTTTTTGACACATGAACCAAACCTTTTGCATTCACCAGAATGTACTGCTGTCTCTTGAAGGCATGGATTGGTGATATGAGCACTCAGGATGTGATGCCATGACTGCAAATGGTGCATTTAGATTTATTTATATAGATAATGCAACTTTTTCACCATGAGAGACATGATAAAATGGAATAAATAGTTACGTGGGTTTTTTTCTGTGGCCTTAACAATCAGCCAGGAGATGAAATACACAGAACACTCCAGCAAGTGCAGTGTTGAGGATGAAGATTAAATGAAGAATATAAATTCTGTGGCTTGTTTAATCTTTCTGCTTATTATGACTGTCATCATCTGGGACTACCAAACAAGAGAAGCTCTCCTTCTCTTCTGTGCATGTGATACAGATAGAAGGGAGAATTTTTGGGTCAACAATACTCACTATATGTTTTTATTGCAATCTCAATAAAATTAATTCCAAGTGCCTGTTAGCAGGCACTGCTCTTAGTAACATGAAAACTAGCATGCTAGAGAAGACTGCTCTTGTTGAAGTTTGATAGAAATTCAGAGCTATTTTAGGAGACACTGAAAACTCCAGGCTATACCATGTTTTGGTCCTGCCAGGAAAATAACATGGATCCAAGTCTGAATGAGGTGACAGGTTCTTTGACATCATCTCCTGTGTTGTCACATTTTTGTCCATAAGGCTAGATATACTCCCTTCACTTAGTTTTCTTCTTCTGGGAACATATAGCACTAGAAAATTAGGGTGCTGAAAGCAAATCTCAAATGAGGGTCTTGCAGAGATTTATTGCTGCAGCCTGAGAGACAGGAGACACTCAGACACCTGGTTCTTTCAGGAGTACTGTTGTTCTGTGTTTGACAGGAACATTCCTCCTTAGCTGATAGGTGCCTCTGCACGTGTATTAGACAATCCAGATCACTCTACCTTGATGCTATATGAAATAAAAGATTTACTGCTAATGTAAGGAAAAGAAACATTAATACCAAGTTCTAGACATTCTGCTACAAAATTAGTACTAAGTAATTAAGAGGAAAGAGAAGGTAATTCAGGATCATGCCTTGTTTGTGCCTTATCCAGAAATCTTCACACTGTCAAAAATCTCTAAGAGAAAAAAATAGGATTAAAGTTAGGTTGTTTTCCTTTGGCATCAGTGGACTTTGAATGTGACTATATTTAATGTTGTGTGTTTATTACACAGTCTGTAAAAGGCAGTGTTATGTGCCATTCTCTAAACACTGTAATGGGTGATACCACTTACAGTATGTATTAATTAAATTCAGTTTAAGTTTGATTGAGCTGTTGCTTCCTGTGTTAGTAAGAGTCTGTTTTTCTGATTAGTTCTTTGATTTTATTTTTCTTTCCAGAGAATATAAATCTTGTTAAACCTGGGACTATTATAATATATATTGACTCCCTGTATTCTCTCTACTTCCTGGCTGATGTGCCAACTGTGAAACAGGCTGTCCAAAAATAGAGCCTCTAGACTTTTCTATTGATTTCAAGGGTAAAACTGGATTATCTCACTCTTGTTTTGCCAGCTCCATTTTTTACTTTTTCTCTTTATCTTTAATCTTCGCATTCTGTTTTCTCTGTTTGGAATTTCCTCCGTTTGAAATAATCTCATTAGGAGTCAGATCACAGACTAATAAGGCATTCTCCCGTACTTATTTCTATCTATTAAGCATTAATTTGGAGTTAAATGGCAAAGTGTTGATCCCTTGAAAAATGCCCATACGTGCAGTCAGTTGTCAGTCACTTATCATCCTGTGTAACTCTCCTCCTAGACCCCTGTGGTAATCACAAAGCCTTAAGAGAAATTGACAGTGGGTAAGTGATTGACAAATCTTATTTTGGTAAGCTCCTGATGCTGAATAACAACACCTGTTTGCTATTTTCAGGATTTATATTCACTTTATTTGCAGGGTCTCTAGGAAACATCCTCAGTGTTCAGGAAAGTCAAAGTGGTTCAGAGAGATTCAAATCCTGAGAAGACTTGAGAAAGTTGTATTAATTTTTTTTTTTTTTTTGCAATTGTGTTTCCTTTCCTGTTGCTTTTAGTGGTAGTTGTATGTAATTGATGTATGTTAAAAATAGAAGGCTGTGGTATAGGTTAGTAATCTGCCAACAGATTATTTGTATTTGATTTTGAGGGTTGAGTATTGGCAATTATTGGAATGTAACAGCCATAAATGTTCTCTTGCAGAAATGACCAATAGCCATAATTTATCTCTGAAATGTCTAGCTTATGCCTGTGACATTAAAATGTCTGAAAACTTTATTGATTAAAACATATGGTGCTTTAAAAAACTTATACAGATTGCTCTGGTTTATTTCCATTTTTAAAAAAAAATGCAAGCACACAAGATTTTAATTAAATATTAATGTATTATTTAAATTTTTTTGTCTTGTTTTATTTTGAATTCATAATTGAAAAAGTTTGCCCCTCCAAAATGAAATTCTGTGTATTAGAAACTGAAGGTATGTCAGAAATGTAAGTATGTAATATGAAAAATGGAGCTATTTTCAGAGTCTTGTCCTTCTAGACACTGTACTTCATTTCATCTTGCAACGTTTCTTTGAAATACATTTATTAGATTAGGATTTGACTCATTTTATATTTTTTAATTCCTAGAGAATGATCCTTTTATTGTAGGTATTGCAAATGTAATGTGAAAGAACAGTTCTTGATTTGGGCTGCAGCACACATGATAGTGAGAATTTGAGTGTGATCATATGCTCTTCAGAGTCGGGAAGGACTGAAGGCACTCACTTTTCTGATACTAGTAAACCCTCACAGGACTCAAGAGCAATTTACTGACATAATATTAATGGTGAGTCAATACCTTCACGGGGCAAAAGATGAAAAGGATAAGGAAGAATAATGCACACAAGTAAAACTGCCATAGGATTATATCTCTTGCTGGTGCATGAATCATTCGATCAATTTCAGAATTTAAACTGCCTGAGACAGCTTAAAATCTCAGCCAGCATTCTACATTTATATGAAACAGTGTTGTTACGGGCAGTTCCTAGGAAGAACTTAAAATTTTGTCAAACACTTGCTATTTTCTTCTTTTTTTCTAATAGAAATAAATTCTGATAGGAACATCATGTAAAAAAATATTGGCACTGGAAAAGATTGTTTGAGCATTTCAAATAAAGGAAAACATCAGACTTTATATATGCATATATTATGTTTTTACTTCCACTGAATGAAAATCAGTTTTTCTACTTGACAGAGTGATCTGCAGTTCAGATTAACTCTTCAGAAACAAATTCTTAGTCACTGTATATAAAGCATCTACTGAACAAGTTCCTGCTTTAAGCACAAATTTCAGAATAGTGGAGTTTTTTTTAATTAGCTCTCAATAAAGAGAAATAATAAGCATGACTAGTTCCCAGCCAAACATTTGACAAAGTATTTAGCCACAGATGTTAATACTTTTTGTTTAATGAGTAGTATAATGCATTTTTTCCCACATACTTGAAGAATGCTTCTAGGAATCCATGACTCACAACTTTGTAGAACTTTGGTGATACATACAGGTAAAGTCTAAGAAATAAGCAAATCTGTTTGATCAGCTTAGTCATTATCAGCAGACAAAATAATCCTGTCAAAATAAAGCAATGAATTTTAAAATGGCAAGAACATAAACTGAGGACAATGTATTATTGGGAAAAAAAAAAACCCAGGAACTTTGCAAATGGAAATTCAGGAAAGTTTCAAGGTGACCCTGTCACAGAGAAATCACTGGTCAATTAGTAATTCGCCCCTAGTTAATGGTCTTTCTGATATAAATAACATTTTATAGATGGTTAATCCTCATTTTTTTCATGGTCTAGCAGCTATTTCCAATGGCTTTCAGCTACGTTTGAGTGCAGACTTGGGAGTTGAAAATTTGCCAGCTAACAGCATGTTTTCATTGTAGTAGCTGGAGATTTTGGTTAAAAGAGATCATATAATTCTGTAATGACTTGGGGGAGGGTGTTCCACTCAATTCATCCAGTGTAGTTAAGGATGTGAAACTGTTGAATTTTTAAAATGTTCTGTTATTCACCCACCAGCCAACACAGAATTCATCACATACGATTTTCCCTGTCAGAAAGAAGATAGAGAACTTGTCAGAGAAGTTAATTCTTAACAACTTCAGTCTCTAAAGGCAATGAGAATGTCTGAACTGGGACACCATCTGTTCAGCTGAGGTGCTTTCTCAGCTGAGCTGTGACTCTGTGCTGTAAAGACCTGGTCAATGTGAATTATGACTTTCACTCATCTTGTGGGGATGGGTTAGCTCTGAAAAACATCAGGATTTAGGGAAAAGACTTACTATTTGCCTAAGTCCTGCCCTGTTGTGGATACAGGTAGGATATAGGCTCAGACTTCAGCAGCTTGGAAACATTCCCAAGCTCCCAAATTTACATGCTGATTTAAGTATTTCCTTTACCAAGACACAAAACAAAGAAGAACTGAGTGATGAAGAGGTTGCACAGCACCTTTTGGGGAGTTTTGACTGTGGTAGCAATAACTCCTAAAGAAAATTGTGTGACAGTTTGGATGAAATGGAGAATAAAGAAGAATACTGAAAAATTCCAGAAAATAAGAAATCAGCAGGAAAGGGATAAAGAACTTGACCAGTGGAAATGTGTTTATCTTAGCGTGTTCCAAAAGAACGAGAGAAACAGAGATAAGGTATGAAACATATTCTGCACCTTTGCCTAAATTGAAGCCACTCTTGTGCTGCTTATAGTATAGAGGGATTGCTTTCACACTTCTGGTAAAGATTTTTAATTGTGTGTGCACCAAGTATGTGAAAGACTGTGTTTCATTGTGTCTGCATGGCAAATTTAGAGTGAAATATGGTAGGGCTCTAAAATTTTCATATTCATTTTTCAGGAATTCCCATTCATTTTACAGAAAATTCAGTGTAGTCCATAAAAATGCCTCTCACTTTCTGCCATTCCTCTTTCCATTTCAGTCTTTATTCTAAACCTCTTGGCAGGTTTGGAAGCCTATCTAGGCAAGACAGTCACTGAAAACTCTCATAGTTTGGTGAAAAATCGTATTGTCAGATGTCAGTAATACCCAGTATGCTCATCAGCACAAGTCTACATGTGACGTTTGGTAGAGTTTTTTGCAAGAAGTATTTTTTTTTAAGGCTAGTTGCTAAGTGTTTGCCATATTCAATGCAAATTTTGTACAGGCTAAGTATTAGCTCAAAATTTTGTGTTGAGGAGATGCTGCTGTTGATCTTTAGTTTTAAGTGGTATTTTCTCTTTCATTTCTGTTAAGGTATATTTTAAGATTTTATGTGTTTTAAAATAGCATTAACAGACTACTCTTCAATCCATAAAATTTCAGAAGCTGTGATGTAGGAATTAGACAGTACAATCCTGTGTTTACAGTGGGAAATGTAATCAGTGTATTGGGATTTTTCAGTAGTGTGTCCAAGAGGATTGACTTCAAGTTCACTTGAACTGGAGATTGAAAGCCTACCTTGCACAGTGATACTGCCAGCTATTGCCTGTCACTGAGGAAAACATCCTGAATGTACAGAGTTTGAAGATTTGGGCTTATTTGAATACTTCTGCACCTTTTAACAGTAGTGATGTTTCTAATGTGCTCAACAGAAATATGTTCAGAAACTTTCCTGTGTTTTTTTTTCCTATGTGTAAATCCTAGGGTCTTCGTCTTCCTCTCCGAAAGCTTTTTCTGTGGATAGCAGAAATCAAGATAATAGCATATAGTAACTAAACTAATTAATATAATTTCTGAAATATCATTTTCAGTTAATAGAGCTTTTCCATTAAATTAGAGGCATTGGTTACCTTAGACTTTCCAGTACTGGGTGACAAAATTCAGCAAAAGAAAATCCAAGGTAATTGCTATTGATATAGCACTGAAGTATTTAATTTTTGGGATACCATCTTCAAAGCTTCAGAACTTTCATATTATAAATAGCTGAAAAGAATCTCAAAGGAAGAATTAAAAATAATTTTTAGAAACATTTATTAAGTTTATCTAACCTCTCATATAAATAAACAATATATTTTTTACACAGAGAAAAATGCTGACCACTTAGGTCATCTAGTAAAAAAAATAAAAAATAAACAAATCCTGTCATTCCTACTTGAGCCCATTTATAATTGAGTATATGAGTAATAGTCCTAACAAGGACTTTGTCTTTAAATTCCAGTTTCAGAACATGCTCTTTTTTTCTGTTTGTCATCTGTATCTAAAAGAAAAAGTTCTTTGGACTTTGTTTTCTTGCCACAAATTTGCATAAAAAGCCAAAACAGTGTTTTAGATGGGCTCTTTTTCTCTCCCAGTATGAGAGGTACTAGTGTCACTCAAATATGTTTAATGCAGATCAACTTTCCAACAATCTTTCCCAACTGCCATTCTTCACTGCTGTAATTTTAAGCCCTGCTTGGTCCATCAGGTGACTAAACTGAGTATCTGTGTCAAATGTCAGAAACAATTTCTTTGCCAGATAGAAAGCTGTAATAAGCAAGGAGAAAACAGGTCTGAAATAGAGGTGATTTAGAAGCTCAGAATACAGATCTAGGATTGAAAACAACAGAGGCTTTAAAAGCTGTTCAGCCTATTTATTGAGATAACTAAGAAGGTCCTTTGTCTTGGAAATGTTCCTTCATAACACATTTAATTGTATTTTGATCAATGTTGACTTTTCACACTCGCTAGTTAAAAAGATTTTTTTTGAAACTTCTTGCTGGGTGTAAATGTAGTTTTGGAACATTTGCATTTAATATTAGTAGGCAATTTATCCAGCAGCATCAATGATAGCTAAAACTGAAGGAAAATGGTTTATGACATAAATATGGGTTTAGGAGCTTTATTAGTCAGAGCTCCCAAGGAAATGGGGTGGTTTGGTATTCTTTGAGTTCACAGAGATGTTGCTTTGTTTATTTGTTTATTCTTTCTCCCCAAATGGAAGCTTGCAAGTAGACAATGTTCCAGAGCTACAGCTTTGGCCATTAATCAAGACATTAAATGTCTATGCCCTTATAATCCAGAATAAAACTTTTACATGCTGTTCTTTGTCACTGAGAGTCAGTACTGCATGTTTCAATTGCAACAGGATTACATGTCTTTCAGGGGTTTTGGGGGTTTTTTTGGTCCTCTAGCAGTTTTCTGGCAGACAGGAATGTAATATGGGAGAGGTTTCTTTCATGATCTTTATCTACATGTCTCTCCTCTATTTTAGCCTTATATAGTTTCTTTTTTCTGCATATCTTAAGCTTACATTCTTGGGAACATGTTTCAATGCAGTCATTCCTTGTAAAAAATATATTTATTTCTCAGTAGTCCATCATTGCAGGTTTACTGGTCCTAGGACACTATGAAATTCAAAGAATCCTGAATTTTGTCATTTTAGCAGGAGAAAAATACAAGAATGTAGCAACTGAACAATATTAGAGATGAACACACAACTTCTAAGATATGATTACATTGGAAGTGACAGACCCCTGCTCTGATGGTAGAAAAGGGAATTTGTCACTGGGAGACCTAGGTTTTGCTCTTCAGGTCAGGAACAGTGCTTGTTACTACCAATGAAAACTGTCAGGGGAGCTGACATGACCCAGCAGCAGTTCCTTTACTACCTGAAGGAAAAGCTTGTGAAATCTTTTATGATGCTTGACTGGTAGGTGCTTGTGCACATCTGTGAAGAGATCTTATTCCTGATGCATTAGAGATATTGTAGGGATATGTCTCCTTTTCTTCCCACAAAATGTGCAGCGGGCTCACAACACTTATAGCAAATTAATATTCCTATCCATTGCTTCAATAATCAAAAAGATGCTCAAGCTGCACTTGAGTGTGCAAAGAAATTCATGATGGAGGGAAGCTGGGTTCTTTCTGAATCTCCCGCTCTGCCAACTTATCTGCAGCTGAACTGGATGAATTGCAGAGTGGTGCTACTGTTTTTCACCACGGAGAGGCAAAGAGAAGTTTGTTCCTGCCTCAAAAGGCCCTTACTGAGAGGTACTGCTACTGGTAATCAGCTCCTCACAGAAGGTGTTTGTTCATTGACTTTTATCCTAGTCCTCTGCATTGAGCAGCATGATTAGTTCAGTCAGAAAAGGGGCACACAAGGAAAATAATGAGACATTGCAAAAAAAATAGGGAAAGTATTGAGGTTATTTAAGATAAAAAAGGGGCTTTAATTGTGTTATGAAACTGAAAGTACATCTTATAAACCAATTAGTTAAAAACACACCATGGAAATTAATTAATAATATTTTTGTGTTTTTTCTGTTTGGTTTTAATTATTTTAAAGCTATTTTTTTAAAGTTTTTTGAAGGGGATCAAAATCCGTGGATCAAGGTTTATATGATCCTTTTCTTAAGAAAAATCTACTTAGTTTCCTACTAGGAGATATTACATTAGATTGACAGAAGTTTAGGCATATCATTCTTTAATTATAAAACTTCAAGAACTTCTAATCCTCCCAGAATTGTAATCAGGAGATGTTGTAATCAATTTCTGTTGTTCTTGTAATGATACATGGGATTTTAATTTAAATTGGTAACTCGTTCCTCCAATCCCTTGGAAGGGAAGCTGGCAGCATGGTCAATTAAATTCAGACTTCTGTAAATTATTTTTATTGGTCATCACTCATGCAATAGCACCTTGATGTACTTAGGCAATATGCTAGTAGGCTTTGGGGATGTGGATTTTAATCACTGCAACTAGCCAAGGAATTTAACATCTTAATGACAAATCCCCCCATTTAAATGGGAGCTATGTGCTAATTAATGAGTACAGGTAGTTTGTCAGCTTTTTAAGAGGCACTGATAACTAGGCTGCATTTGCCCTTTGGGAATGTGAATAATTGATTAAGTTTAGCTTCCAAATCAGCTGAATTGAGGGAAGTGGAAAGATTGCTGCAGATTCAGAAAATTCTGTGGTTTTCTTGTAATAAAACAAAACCTTAGAGTTTTATGTTCAGCTGAATAACAGCAAAAATCTCCATTTGGTCAAATCTAAAATAATTAATTTCAGGTATTAATTTTAAAACATTGGTGCACTAACAGGAAACAAAAATCTAAGTTTACTCTACTTTGAGAGCAGGAAACCACATTCTTTTTCTCTTTGTCCAGTAACTAACTGAAGAGGTTGGAGAGGTGAGATTAGAGGTAAAATTAGTGACAAGATCTTTCCATGGTTCGATGGCTTTTGCAGGAGAGATGTGGGAAGATTAACTAACTGAGAAGATACAGGAAAACTCTGGTGTCTGAATTCCTCTACCAGGGTATAGAGCAGCAATTTGCAGTAGGCACAAAACAAAGTCAAGTTGTCCCTTTTCCATGAAAATAAAACAGAATCACGTTTTCAGCTTTTACTACTACATAGAGATGTGTTCATGTCTATAGTTTTATTATCAGAATACAGTAGATACTGGGAAATTTCCCTTTACTCTGCTTAGTTTTTCCGTAATTGTTTTGGATGTTCCTCTTTTGTCATGTGCTTGAT
Source organism: Parus major (assembly GCF_001522545.3). Taxonomy (NCBI): domain Eukaryota; kingdom Metazoa; phylum Chordata; class Aves; order Passeriformes; family Paridae; genus Parus; species Parus major. The sequence continues at coordinate 31,855,933 of NC_031768.1, forward strand.
TCCAGCGTATCCCGCTCTCCATCTTGGCTAAGATGTTGCTTTTTCTTTCTGAAGTTTGTGGTTTTTTTCATAGAATCACATAATGGTTTGGGTTGGAAGGAACCTTCAAAGACCATCCAGTCCCACCCTGCTGCCAGGACTGCTCAAAGCCTATCCAAATGTACAACAAATCTCTTCAGCTTTGAGTCTTGAATTAGGCTTCAAGTCTCCTCACCTTTTTTACTTTTGTTCATGAGTCTATAAAAACTACTTCCCATAAGGATTTTGTGTCATTTGTCTACTGAATACTGACTTCATGCCAACTGAAATCTGGTGAATAGCCCTTACAGAAATCTAGAAAGTCATTACAGGAACAATAATTGATTTTAGAGTAAAGTTTGGCAAGTCTGGAAAGCTGTAACCTAAAGTATTTTGTGCTGCTAGCTTATCCTCAGATTATTCTCTTTGTATCTTATCTCATTGCTAAGAAGTTTGTTTACATTACTTCTGAGTTTTTTCTTCATGCAAATCACAGGCAAACATAAATATTCAATGCTTTAGGCTTGTTTTTACTGTAGTTTATCATTCAGTGCTTCAACCGATGAAGATATCCATTATGTAGGAAAATATAAACTGAAGTAATTATTCTTGGAATCTTCTCCTACAGTATTTATTAAATATTTACAAGTGGCAGTTAGCTTGTGGGTTTTTCTCTTTTTTTTAGAACAGAATAGGAAATCAGAAGGGGAAAAATATGAAGGCTTTTCCAACACTGAGTGTGCATAGCATTTTTGAGGGTCAGAAAAAGCCTACGTTGTTCAGAGAAATCTTCCTAACAATTAAAACAATGAAAAATGATTTGGATGTAGTTTTTTTTTTAATAAGAATGCATATATGTAATGAACTAAGAAAGAGTTAAGAGGCTTGCATCCAAGCATCCAAGACAGAGAGAGCATTTGACACCTGAACAAGACCAGGAAACAGCCTCTGTTGATCCTGAAGCAGTCCTGCTTGCTGACCTTGGATGTATAAAGATTCTGCAAGCATGGAGTAAAATAGGAAAAAATGATAGTAAGAGAGCTCAAGATTCTGGTGGTTCTGGATGAACCATCTTGAATACCTTTGGAATGAATATAATGACTGCTACTGTGAGGATAATTTATTGAACTCTCTACTTTTATATTTGTTGTATCACTTTTTCACATTATAGAAATAATGTTGCCATTCAATCTAATTTGTTCTTAGAGACTACTGCTGTCATTATTTTATTTTCTAATGTCCCATTCCTTAAATGTACTACCAAGGTAAGTAAATTATTACAGCCCCAAAATATAAAAAAGTAAGATATTTTTCAGGTGATGAACAAAGCAGTAAACAAATGTAGTCCTGTGCAATCCATCAGCTGCTTTTTATCAAGTCCTTTAAAAAAAAAATAGTCCTAGTCACTCTTCAAAAAAATGTGCTTGGGAATATAAAATGACAACAATAAAAACAAAATCCAGAAAGCATTCAACAGCCACCATGAGATAGTTGTTATTTCTCCCCTTTAGATTTCTGCCTCTGTATGCCGTATTGGAGCAGTGCATCAACTTCATACCAAGAGGGATAGAGGATCTGTTTTGACAAGTAATGAAAGTTAAATTATTTAAGTACAATCTGCATGCTTTGAATCCGTTAGCATGCAAGAAATATCAGACCTGCGTACAGACAAAAATGGAAAATTTCAGTGTGAAAACTGGATTTACATGGACTTCTGAAAAGCCTTTGACATGGTCCCCACAGCATCCTTCCCTCCAAATTGGAGAATGATGGCTGGACTGTTGTGTAGAATAAGAATTGCTTGGATGGCCGCATGCAGAGGGAAATGGTCAGTTGCTCAGAGTCCCAATAGTCATCAGTAATCAGTGGTGTCCCTCAAGGGACAGTCTACTGGGACCAGTGTTATTTAGTATCTTCATTAATGACATAGAGGAATTGAGTGTGCCCTCACCAAATTTGCAGCTGACACACCTGAAGGATGGACTGCTGTCCAGAGACACATAAAAGCTCTAGAAGTGGGCACATGATTTAACAAGACCATGTACAGGGTGGTGCACCTGGACAAACCCTGTTATCAGTACAGGCTGGGGGATGGACAGCCCTGCTGAGATGTGCTTGGGGGTACAGGTGGATGAGAGGATGCACATGACCCAGCCATGCACTCACAGCCCAGAAAGCCAAACGTGTCCTGGCTGCACCCAAAGGAGCATGGGCAGCAGGGCAAGGAGAGGGATTCTCCTTCATCTCTGCTCTGGTGAGACCTCAGCTGCAGTGCTGCAGCCAGATCTGGGATGCCAGCACAGGAAGGGCATGGAGCTGTTGGAGGGAGTGCAGAGGAGAGTCTCCCAATTGATCAGAGGGATGGAGAACCTCTGCTATGAGGAAATGCTGAGAGATTTGGATTGTTCACTCTGGAAAAGAGAAGGCTTTGGGATGACCTAATCTCAACCTTCCAGTACCTAAACAAAACTTATAAAGCAAGATGGGGAAAGACTACTCACAAAAGTATGTAGTGACAGGATAAGGAGGAATGGATTCAGATTGAAACAGAGTGAATTTAGACCAGAAAGGTGAGGCACTGTAACAGGTTGTCTGGAGAAGTTGTGAATGCCCCACCCCTGGGACTGTTTAAGGCCAGTTTGGTAAAAAACCTGGTCTAGTGGTAAATGTCCCTGCCCACAGCAGCAGAGTTGGAACTACATGATCTTCAAGGTGCCCTTTCAACCTATACCATTCTATGATGATTCTATGATTTAATGGCAGCTAATAGTCAATAATTTTGAAGTGAGGCTGCTTCATGTTATTAACATTTTTGAAACTATCCCCCTGTCTGAGGAAAAGCTACTTTCATCTGTTTTTCCACTTTGTTGAAATTTTTGAAGTCTCAGAATGCTTTCCCATCCATCTCATAAGCCTGCAAGGAGCTATTGATACTACCTGGAATCATCATAACAAGGACGAGTTGAGAAAGTTAAGGCTACCGACACTAGCATGACAGCCCAAAAATTCTTTACAGTCTGCTCTCTCAAAAATCTGGTCTTGAACTGCTGAATGGATAGAAAAGTAGTTGTCATGTTCAGAAAAATTAAGATAGGAAGAGTTACCTCCATGTAGGAGAATTTTAATACAATCTAGATCTCCCTGGGGTGAAGATCTTGCCTTTCACTGCAAGAAATCAAACGCATTTAGAAAATATGATGCATTTATTTATGTGTAGTCTAAGTAGAGAATACTGTCTGGGAAGCTTTTGGGAGATGTTGTTTAATGGCTGTAAATGTGGAATTGCATGCTGGAAGACAGTGTCACTATTGTGGCAGGACACCAATGCAGGAATGGGGAGTAGGAGCCATTTGTGGGAGCCATTCATTTCCCTATGGATTTCCTTTGTCCTTATGCTTGTTTCCCAAGCTCAGCAGGTTGGCAAACCTGCTAAACTTCTGCTTCACTGCTCAGCCCTGCAGCAGCAAATCAGAAGTCCAGTAAGGCATAAAATGAGAGATCTATTGCATCTTCCTGCGCACCCAATACTGATACTTGTAGTATCAGTTGCTGAACATACAAAGATGGAGATTCTCAAGCCTCTCCACTTTACAATTCTTCATATTTCATACTCTTAGGAACTCAAATATCCCTTGTTGCCTCGGGCATTTAAAATATGGAGAATAGATGTCACTGGCCTTTTATATATTTGAAGACTATAAGGTTTAATATGAACTGTTATTCTTCAAATTAACATCTCTTCCTTCATTTCACAGCTCGTTCAGTCTGTCCTGGTAAATTTTAGATTTCCAGTTTCTCTGATCTTCTTCTATGTCTTTATGTTCCCTTTGAACTTTCTGACAGACCGTGCCTATCTTGGTATCATGCTTGAAAGCAGGTCTCAAAATAATTTTCTAGGTGAGTCTTTACCACTGTTTCAAAGAAGAGAAGGATTTTTTCACATACTCTTCTTGTTTGTGTAGCTGAAGACAGTGACCTACATCTGGAAATTTACATTTGTTCTAAGAAATTTGATTTCATTTTCCTTTACCACATTCTCCAATTTTCAAATTCATTATCCATTCTTATTATGTCCTTTAAATGCTTAAAGGCAATTTGAGGTTGATACTACATGGTTATTACTATTTTTTATCCATGTGTATGTGCCTTTATCTTTTTTATGGTTAATAAAACTATTAGATAATTCTGAATCAAAGTTAGACCTCAGTGGAACCTTGCCTAATTCAGCCTTTCATCTCCTGTTTGTTTGGTCATAATCTATTAAGAGGCAAATATGATGAAATATTTTTCCATTACCACTCCATGTTACCATGTTCACGTAATAATCCATAATCCACATTAGTAAAAAATAATCCGTGTTCACCATACTGAACCTTAGTAAAAAAAACATAGGTATTTTATGGAAGAGGGAATGAGGTTCCCTGATAATCACTCTATTTCCTTCTTAATTAAAACCTCCTTATGTCTATTTTCTCCAGCCTTCTTGACTTAACAGAGGATGTTTAACATCAGAACACACTTGTGCAATCTTCTAAAAGACTGAAAATGTAAACTAAGGAAAAATGTTTTTTTCATATTTCAACATTCTAAATCTAGCTATTTTTTTTCTGTCATAATTTCCTTCAGAGTTTAAAAAAAATAAATTTGTATTTGTTTTGAGACTTACTGAAAGGAAGCTATTTAGCAAAAACACTTCAGTATGAAAGGATTTCATTTGGCTAACACATCCACTTAAGTGGGAAAGTGAATACAGTTCGGCAAAGACATTTCAACACCTACTCAACCCATTAACTGTTGCTAACAGACATATCTGAAATAATTCTCTCTCTTGGTAAATGCATAACAGGCACTTGCATAACTCCCTAGACTGTGCATGGTTAAGTTCTATTCATATCATTGTAGTGTGCCTGTTGCCAAAAAATCTGAGATGCTTCCAGGAAAGTGACAGCAGTATGATCTACCATCTGACACTTTTTTCTTTCTTTTTTTTTCCTTCACAAAGAGAAAAACTCTACATGTGACATTTTTTAAGGGGGAAAAAAAGGTATGGTATGCTCAGTTAAAGCACTTTGTGTGCACAACAAGGAGTCCTAATGCAGTCTTAGGCTGTTAGTGCCCAACTCCACTTTGTGCAAGCCTGTCTAAGGTGTCAAGGGCAGGGTGAAACCTTCATCTATCAGACGTGTAGTGTTTGGCTTGGACCACTGGATGTGCAACCTTACAAATTAATAAGATGTTTCTTTTTTTACTTAATCTGAATTTCTTATGTGCTGCTCTGTTCCAATAACCAAAATCAGCCTTGTGGAAAATTCTCAGCAAGAATACTTGTTTCTAAGCTAGCCCCTAGGCATTTTCAATACTCAAATTCTTTTGCTTGTATTTCATATGTCTCCTGCAGCCATACAGTTTGTTTAGTGGTTCTGTCAACATGCTGCTTCAATTCATCTAACTACTTATTTTTATACAAATCTTTCAAATCCAGCGCTAATTTTTCTACAGATAGAGGGATACATGAGATTTGCCTTCTATTAACAGTTCACAAAAGACAGTCTGCCTTCAAACAGCCCCATGTGATAAACCAATTAAGATAAACCTGGCAAACACAGATGTAGCAATTCTTTTTTCCTGATGCTCCTCTGGACAGGTTTTTACTCAGCCTCATTCTTCTTTCTCTTTATGTTCTAGGAAACAGACTGAAATTCAAGATCCCCATATTCAGTTTTTGAAAAATCCTCATTCAGTGCCCTCAATCAAAGCAGATTTGATCCTGTGTATAAACATTTGTCTGGGCATTTGGTTGTGTCCAGATTTATGTGACAGAGTGACGTTTTAAAACCCCCAAAACCTTCCTGCTCCCCAACACCCTAACTATTATTTTGCCTTTAAAAAGGGAAGTATAATCATGGCATCTCTGTTGACTTTGCATTGGTTAGAAAGAAAAATTGAGTTGTTTACCAAACTCTTTCAGCACCACTGATGCTGAGGAAGAAGTTCTCTATGTCATCTCAGCATGTGGACTGTTCCTTAAAACTGGAGAGAATTTTTACTATTTTTCATATTGGTTTGGGGTAATGAGATAAATTGAGGACAATGCCAGTAATGCTCCACTTACAGGCTTTGCATGGAACTACTGCAAACACAACTCAAATTTGGATGTATTTATTTCAAACTCTTTTAGTTAAAACACGATCACTCCTTGTATGAATGCATTTCAATTTAAGACAGCTATGAACTGGTATGAGAAAGTGAAAGTCATCCTAAACCTGCTCCTGTATTTTATCAATGTAAATGGTTCTTGAACTGAAGCAGGCCTGCTCTTTTTTATCACTTGATATCCAGATGGCTCACTTGAACTGCGTCTGGGGTTCCTGTGTTCTATAATGAAGGAAAAAATTCTTTGCTGGAGATTTTTACACATCTTAGTGGCAGTGAGAAACAACATAAGACAGGGCAGGCTATTCCTGTGCCACTTTAGTAACAAGGAAATTCTGCCTGGAGGAGGCTTGCTATTAGATAAAACAGTCGTGTTTAGTGAATGGGGTCAGAACCTGTTGAAGGGTTTTGTATCTGCAGGAAGCTGCGTGTGGCTTGGAGAACAACTCACACTGCATTTATGAAATAAGGTGAAATAAGGCCTCCACAGTGAGTCTGGTACAGTGAAGTGTGCATGTAGCAGGCTGCTGTTTCTTTGATCTCTGTTCCCACTTGTTGCGTTCTTGCCTGTAGACAGTCCACGAGTTGTGACAGCAGCAGTCATCTTCCTGACTGCTTCCTCGGTAACACAGGAGTTATCACCTCTCTGACAAGTGTCCCCATCAACACAGATGTTGATGATGATTTATGTATTACTTCTCAGCATCTTGAGCTAGAATCTGATCAGAAATATAAAGTTCCTTTCTTAAAATTCAGAAGCCACTGTCATTTTTCCCATTGGAAATGGATCATGGTAGTGTGTGGCTGTTGCATTCCTAGGCAAAGCATGAAAAACACTTTCAAAACTCTCCTTGCAAATGATTATAATTGCTCCCCTCATTATCATTCTCATCATAACGGTCTGCCTTTGCCCTTGCTTCCAACTAATAATCAGTGCTTACTGATGGAGGTTAAATGTGATTGTTGAAAGAAATAGGTTAAAGAGCAGCAGCCAGTTGGGTACATTACTAATATAAAATAAGAAATAACACACTTAAAAGAGATCAGAACCATTGAAATGGCAGCTGAAGCAGCTCCAGACTCTGGGGTTCAGTAGAAAGTTTAAAAGCCCTGTTTTGGTTTTAGTTCTGGATGGATTGTTTCAGCAGAGTGGATTGTAAGTACCTTCTCCTGGGAAAGCAATTAAAATTAACTGGTCAAATAAGCTGGAATTAATGACATAATTAAAAAGATGAAAAATTTTGTTACAGAATAGTCAGACAGGAGATGAAGAGTGATTTACCACAGTTAAGGATTTAAAACCTACTGAAAATTTAAAGCTGAATTGTTGTAACAGATTTTAGTTAGGTGTGTGTGTTTTCAAACGTGCTTCCATAGTAAATGTAAATCAGTGGGGAAGTGCAGAAGATTTTAAAACTTAACCACATTGTTTCATAGTAAATAATCTGTAATCAGGGGTTAAATTTTCAATGTTCATCAGTTCAGAAAGTAAAGAAGCACCAAGTTAAATGAAAATGTGAGTAGCTTTCCAGTTCCCAGTGTTTCATTGACCATTAGGAATTACATAGCCTCTGAAAATATTAGTGGGAAGCTGAATCCCTTTTTAAAGATCTAGGTGATATAAGTTGATAGACATTATGTCAGGACCACTCTTGTGGTCACCCTTAGGGGCAGTGTGTGTGGTATCAAAGTCATCCTGACCTTACATAAATGTTACTGTATTAGAAATAGTCATACATATGATAATGGCACTGAAGAAGAATATCAGTGTTTGAATATCCCTGTTGGTTATAATCCAGACATTATTCCCAGTTCCTAGAATAGAGGAAGGAAGGAGTTATGAGACAGCATAGCAGGTCCTGACTCAACTCCTTATCAGAGTGCTACTGTAAGGTAGTAAAACCTGTACTTAATCTGTAAGTAACTCTGTTGTGCTGAAGATAATTCCCAACTCAGCTGTCTGGCATTGCCCCAACAAGAGCTCTTTCCATTCACACACTTCTGCCCTTGCTGAGGTTTTTCACACTGAAATTATAAAATGCTGGGAAAAAAAAATTATTGTACAGAAAATGCAGCAAATAACCAAACCCCGAATCTTGACATGCCCTGTACAGATTTGCATTTGGAAAACTATTCCCAGTGTTTTGCAGTTCTGTTTGTGATATGCCCATTTCTAAACTCTGAGGAGTCCCGTAGGAACATCAGCTGTTCATATGCAGTGGAGTAGAAAGTACTGCCAGAATTTGCTTCTCTTATACTTTCTACCTGAATGCTAATAATGGGAATTTTAATCTCTCTTCTCTTTCTGTAATAAACTTTATTCTCCCATCTTATCACTGTCTTTATTTAATTTTTTTCATGTCTCCCCCTTATGTCCAGGCTTAAATGGAATTTTTTTGCTCATTTCTTTTACTAGTGTTTTTATTCCCTGTAGGGATTTCTAGCCAATTAGTCACTCAGAATACAGCTGTTAGGTAGAAAAAGAGAAGATTCTCCCAATTTGCCTCCCTGTGTCAAGACAAGCAGAGGCAACCTTGCAGGGGCAGTTTCTCACCAAGAGCAGCACTGCTGTCACAGATAAGTAAAAGTAAATTCATACTTACTCCTCAAGGATCACTCCTAGATGCAATTTACTGTAAAAATACCAGATACAACTCCAGTGATCTTTGTAAAACTTGATTTCACTTCACTCCTGATGGAAATATTTATGTGTAATCTTTTGTAAAGTAGCTTTTTTACTGCTTAGTACAAGGATGTCCAATTAGTTGATTGTACGTATATTTTCTTTTTTACAATAAAAAAAACCCAGTATGATCCAAAGAAGAGAGAGAATTTTTGTCAAACTGATCTGTAGGTCAAGATCTACAGCAGTGTAAGAGGAGAGGTTACTAGCAGAGGTGGTTTTTATTTTTGGGGTGGGGATTAGTTTGTTGGTTTTCTTTCTGATAAACACTGCTCAAACATTCCACAGATAAGGTTTATGCAGGAAAAAACTAAAGCATTAAAACCTAAGCAGTATTTTTTGGTGAAATGTGTAATGCCTAAATCCCCAGAGATGCAGTATGGTTGCAAAAGCCAAGCCTTTGATGAAAAGGCATTAGTTTGTAGGGGCCTGGAGCCAATTTTTTTTTCTAATGATATGTGAATTAAATGTCTTAAAAAACTGCTAAGAATGTTTTTGGTAAGATTATTTATTTATCCCAGACAATTTTTTCCACATGTACACCACACGTTGCAAGTGAAAGCTCAGGATTATCCTATGGAACAGTGGCCAGTCCAAAGGCACAAAAATCTGTGTCAGTGTGTGTTTATTCTTTGAGATGGCATGGTGAAACGTCCAGTCCTTCACAGAGCTATTACCTGTGCATCTATGACTTCAAAAGGAACAGCCACACTGAACTAAAATTTGGCCTGTACTTGCACGTGTACTGAATTGAAACTTAAAGCTAATGTGCTATACAGTAACAGTATCCCAGTGAAATAATAACTCCTTACAAATGCATTCACTCAGTTCAGTAGGAATATCTACACCTTTATCTTAGGCAATCCACTTATAGAATGACTTTCTCTAGCAGTAGATTTTCATTATGTGCTCACTGATGGAGAATATGTACTGATTATAAACCTTGACACTGCTCCTGGACTCTGTCCTAACACAGGATGTGCTTTGCTACTGTGCAAATTGGCTGTGGTGGGAGAACTGGTTGATGTCTTGAACCTCTTTTAAAATTGTGCATTTCACACTCCTCACCTGTCCAGTGAGGATATGTTTCAGTGCCATACATGTATTGCAATAATAAAACACAACAAAGTTTGTCTTGTTGACCCAGTTTATCCTGTATACCTACACTGGTATCTGTGTTCCAAATCAGTGACAGAATCTGATTGGTATTGAGCTCCTGCTCCTCCTGTTCTAGAGTTCCAGGCTAGGGTGTGTTAGTGGAGATTCTTGCTCTGGACTGACATGGACACAGAAACAGAAGGGAAGTGTCTTTGCTGCTGCTGCAGAGCAGAATATTCCTTTCTTAGATAAAGCTGACCAGACTGAGAAAACCCTCTGAAAACAGTGTGGTGAAAGCATTCTGGACCCAGTTTAAGGAGATGGTTACTAAATTGGGACATCTGTAATAACCAGTGAATAATGTGGAGTGTGACATGGTAGTATTTTTATTCTGTCTTTTTCTGTTTATTTTGTGGCAGTGAAGATGTTGATAGGACTAATCGAAGCAAAGACCTTGCAAGACAGCCATAACTGTCTACAGTTTCTAGTGAAACACCTCTTAACTTGCTGCTACTTTCCATACTGTTAGAACAAATATGCCACTACAAGGTTACAGTGTTATTACCTGGCTATCCAGTACTTTAGAAACAGGAAAGGATGTCAACAGAAAAAGCTTTAAATATGAACTCTACAAGGAAAAAAATGTTAGTGTAATTTCCTTTTTGTCCTTTCTATCTTACTATTCATTTGTTGTGTCCTTCATAGACAAAGCCTCTGGAGGTACCAAAAATCTATCAAACTCCTGAACTGTTAGTATAAAAAATCACCTTCAAAGATGGATGTTTGAACATTCTTCATGCTTCTTGTTTTGAAGATGCATTAGATGTATTTTAGATGAAGATGTATGTTATCACCTTATTTCTGGTGAATTACAAGCATGAGAGGGCATTGCTGGAACTTTTGTCTGGCTTTCAGTGCCACACTTTCCAAAATGCCCTCCAAATTCTTTGTTTAATTGCACATTTCTCATATGGATTTCAGTTTTGGAAAAAAAAAGTAAAAATTGCGTATGTAGTGTACTTATTAGTCATGGTAACTGAGGTAATAATTCAAGCTCTTTTTGGATATTTTTTCCCCTTGAAACTTGTAAACATAGTTTGGGACTGTTTTAAAATTCTTTTGGTCTCTGAATGGTGAGCTCACTGTAACGTAGTGCATTAAACCCATGAGAGATTATTCAGTTGTTGTGGGAGGCTGGAAAGGCAAACAGAAGTCAAGGAAATAATGTGCATTATGAGAGAAGCATTTGAAAATTAGTTTGAAGAGTGGACATGTTTTTAACTGCATCTTCTGCAACAAGCAGTAGAAAAATGCCTCATCCTCTTGTAGACAATATGAAATCTATTGATGTGGAAAGTAGCAAAGGCAGAAAATTGAATATGTCATAGATTGTAACAGAGTGAAGTTCAAACAGCCTGTTTGGGTAATAGACTGCCATAAATACATCAATGTATTCACCATTCATGCCAGCTGAAATTACAGAGGATTTTCTTAGTCTGAGAAATGTGTATTCCAAAGATTGTTTTGTTCTAATGTTTTCTATTCCAGGAAGACATAGGTGGTGAATTCAAGCTATATTTGCAGTTCCATCATAACTTGAGAATATTTGGCATGGCGGATTCAGACAGATGCTTTCTCTTTTTACATGTTATTCCTGTCCTTTCTGCTCTGTTTTTTCTGTCCTTATTTTTAAACATTTTCTATTCTTTATTTTTAATGTCCCTTTTCTTTATCAGATTTTTTTTTAATGCTTTGAAAAGATTAATTGGAAGGGTCTTGAATCTGTGATAAAATGGTGATATGCAAAACTGATATTGGGTCTCTAAATACTGCTAGAAGACATAAATATATTAAACTGATTGGTTTTTAAGGAATGATTTCTGGATTACTGCTTTTGTAGTGAGGTAGATAAACTTACCACCACCCCCAAAAAATGCACATGCACACTGATGCATGCACACATACGAGTCAAGTTCCCTCTTCTGGATGAAGATGACTTTTAATCCATGCAGATGAAATCTTCAGGCAGGCTAGCAAAAATCATCGGAAACTCTGAGAATGAGATTCAACAACTCAAAAATATGTTGAGACAAAACTTGTGATGTTATAAACTAATTTAATGGTGACTGTGGATTTGGTTTGTTAGGGTATTAATCTACTTCCATGGATAAAATACTGGGCAGAAGGCCTGGGGAGGCACTGTCTGAGGCAGCTCAAGGTGCTTTCCCAGTACGAGAAAGTGCTGCCCCTTGGATCAAGCAGGGCTCTGTGCAGGACCTCCATCCCTGGGAAGGAGGTTCTGCAGCTGCAGCAGTGCCCTTTGGCATTGCAGGGCACTGCATGCCTTGCCCTGAATAGTGAGGAGGCACCAAGTTACAGCTGTGGCTAACGTGACCTTTTTCATGTCATGTAGCAGAGCAGGCTCTTTGGTTTAGGCTGTGATGAATTAAAGGCATTACTGAACTAGATGGCAATTCATTTCACTTTGACTTCCAGCCTGCCATCAGCTAATAATGGCTTTGTCACTAATGATTTGGTGGGAATGATTTCTCTTTTTTGTATAATGCCTGTCATTCAGAAGCATCCCAAAGCGATCTATAGCCTAATTTACTTATTACTCAGAAATTGCTTCTTTCATCAGTAAAATGCAGCTTTGGATAAAAGGTGGTAACTGTGTACTACAGCTCAGAATCTACCTGCTAGAGATAGATGGGAATAGAGGTGGTTCTTAGTGAGGTCATAGTATCACAGAAGATTTTGAATACAAAATGTAAATACTTAAACTAACAGATTTACGCTTAACTAAAGATGAGTGGGAATTTGGATTTCTGTTCATCAGACTGTGAGATCTCAATGTCAGTAGGGAATGATGAAACAGGAAAACAATCTACACAATTGTGAAAATTTATAGCTCCTCTATGGCCTGGGTTCAAAAGAGGAAGGGACTGCAAGTTTCTTGACCAGTTTCTTGTGAGGGCTTCTGCACAAAGAGAAGTGTGAGCTCGTGCAGAATATGGGTAGATCTGTATATGTTTGTTTGGATTTAAATGCCCATTTTTATTTCACCCTTTTTTTTTTTTGACACAAATATTCCAAGATTTTTATATGATGTTCTGATGAATGAAGAACCTTGATGTCCCTTTTTCACATGTAGTCACAGAATTGTGGGGTGGCTGAGTGTATAAGGACCCTCTGAAAATCATTTTAAGTCCCATGCCTTGTACCGGGCATGGTAAACCAGAGAATGTTTTCTGGGCCCACATCCAGTTGGGTTTTTTAATATATCCAGAAATGGATACTCCACAAGCATTTTGGGCAGTCATTTCTGGTAGTTGGCAACTACTGCAGTAAAAATGTGTTTTCTTGTATTCAGATGGAATTTCAACAGTAAGCTCCATCACGGGATGAAAAACATGTTAAGTGCGATATTGCTTTAAAAAGTTGAAATGATTACTCCTATTCTAAGACAGGTCAGCTGAATTCAAAGGAATCTTTTTCCTTTTTAGTCAAACCTGAAAGACATTTTTATATGAATTCAAAAAGTCATTTGAAGAAATAAGAATAAAAAATTCACAGGAAGTATTGTAGACGGGATCCCAGTTTTTCAAGAATTGAACTCAAGAGTAGCTTAAAACGCTGAGATAAGAATGAATTCTGGTATTGGGAAATTATTCACCCTGCAGGAGGATAACAAAAGAGGCTTCAATGGTGTTCATATGTGGAGTCTTCTCTGAGAAATGAACAGCAACACTGATAAAATCATAAATGCTTGGATGCTGGCTATGCCTATCAAGTAAGTAGTGTGTTTAAAAGCCTGCTGAACCACTTTGAAAAGTACTAGGAACCTAATAGAATGTTTTCTTCTATGGTGTGATCTCCCAGGAATACAGAGCTTTTGCAAAGGAATCCACTTATTTAGTTGTCTGAAAATACATTATGAATGTTAAGTGCAGCTGTCAAGTTTTTAAATTCTGGTTTGTGTGAATTTTATTTTTCAACTTCCCTTCATACAGCAGTAGAAGTCTGTTTGGAATACTGTGTCTCCTCTAAACATCTGCTTTTGGCACCAGTGAAGATAATACTGGAAGTAATCTTTAATGAGTCCTTGATTTCACACTGTGGCCAAGTGAAAGAGTGCATGAAAAGGTGTGTGGTAGGAAATCATGCGTTACATTGGGTGGTGGAGGGTGAGAAACAGTTTCATCACAAAACACTGAATATCCACATCAAGCAAAAAACCACATCTGACAATCCTACATCTGAATGAATCCAGAGTTTTGAATTAGTGCTACTTTGTTCCTGTGTCTTTAGACAGTGCCCTTTCAAATTTAATTACTTGCACTTAGGCTATGGTGGTTTAACCCCAGCAGGCAACTAAGCCTCACACAGCCACTTACTCACCTCAGTGGGATGGGGAGAGAATGGATAGGGTAAAAGTGAGAAAACTCATGGGTTGAGATCAAGGCAGTTCAATAGGTAAAGCAAAAACTATGCATACAAGCAAAGCAAAACAAGAAATTCATTCACCAGTTTTGAGGGGCAGACAGGTGTTCAGCCATCCCCAGGAAACAGGGCTCCATCACACTGACTGGACTCACTGACCAAGGCACAGGTGGTACCTGAGCAGCGATCGGCCACTGTTGCTATTTGAAATCTATTTATTTCATAAATCTATTATTATACTTAGTAAATCTATTTATTTTATAAACCTGTCATTTGTATTAGTTCAAATAACCTGTTGTTATTTGGAATCTACTTAGAGTGCTACAGAAAATAAGTAGCCTGATTGTCTAGAGGCTTTGAGCCCTGTATCTATTATCACTGAATATCTTTTTATTGTATTTTTCCTGTTGACCTTCATCATGTCCATAAACAGTTGCTAGAACTTCCAACAAAATATTGGAAAAAGGTTTCCAAACAGTATATGTATTTATTTATTTAGTGTTTACCCAGGTTTTGAAATTATGAAATGGAAGATAGATTTGCTTAAAGAAAAACTCAAACCTCCACACCATCTGGAGTGAATCTGGAATTTGTCAGTTTTACCCTTCTAGAGTGTTGTTTTTTATTTGGCTCTTAAAACTCGTTCAAAGAGAAACTGACCTTTTTAGAGAAACCAATTATGTTTAAAAATCTCAGCCAGTATTCAGATGCTCTAATAGTTCCTATTGTTAAAAAAACATTTTGGAAATATTGACCCTTCTGTAACACACTGTCAACTGTAGGAGCTGCGAGGCTTCATACTGACTTAAACAGCTGAAGTTGCATGAAATTATGCATTATGCCCATTCTTATTATCATATTTTATGTGGGTGTTTTTTTCCCCCCATCAAGAAGTCCAAGTAAATAGCCAAAATAAGACAGTTTCGAAAACAATGTATGAAGGGCTTTGGACTAGATGTTATATATTTGTAAGTAACTAAAAGCTCCTTCCGAACTTTTATGTAATGTGAAAACCTTCTGACTAAGGAAGCAAACCTGATTACACTTTTCTAATGTATTTTTCAGTAATATTTAAAAATGTGATCCTGTTCCAAATGATGCAATAAAGAATATCAAGCTATATCTTCTAGAACATGAATTTTAATATCTCTGCAAAGTTTTGATGTTGCAGAGTCAGATCATGATTTGCTTTGGACACAGATTGTTTTTACCTAGTTCTGAAGGATGTTATCATGTTACTCTTAGGGGGACTTTTAATGGCAGTAACAGAAAGGAACAGTGTAAGTCTGGGAGGAGAAAAATAAGTTTTCGAAACAATTGTTTAGAAGAGTCCCTTGTTATCTCAGCATAGACAGTATTTAAAATATTGTATTATTTATTTTCCTGGTTCAAATATATTTCCTGAGACTCCAGGCCAGCATGATACATGTTAGTAGACTCTGGGAAAAAAGTAGGGGAGTTCCCAACCTGCAGCTCTAAACCAAGAAGTGCAACACCCCCTCACACTTCACTGAGGCTCTGGGATCTGTGTAAGACAGTTCCAGAGTGAAATATTTTCAGTATTCATCATCAGGGTATTTTTTACACAAAAGTTTCCAAAGTCAGTGAGAGAATTCAGTGGGAGGAGGGACAGGTGGGCCTGCTGTTGGAAGCTTATAGAGAAGGTACCCTGCTAGTTTTGTCTTCAAATGAGTACTTCCCCTACCTCCTCTGCTTTCCACCCTTAGCACAAGAGATGTGACTGAAATGAAACAAAAACAGCTTTGAAAATAAAACTTGTTCACAATGATCTAGGAATTGCATTGAAAGCATATGCTGCACACCTACTATATAGAAGTTGCAGTGTTTATAGGTTCCTAGACTGTTCCCTTTGCCATGCCATTACCATGCCTTCAGTAATGGCTAACATCTGTCACATGTTTATTTTCCCTCTACCCTAAGGCAACAACTGTGTGCAGCGAAATATATTTTTTTTCTTGTTTATTTTATATTTATCCTGCCCACATTGACTGTAAGTTTGTTATATGAAAAAGGGTCAAAGAAATATTCTTTGAAACTGAAAACTCAGATATTTACTGCCTTTAGTCCTTTGAAGGATCTCCCCATAACCTTCAACTGTGCCTGGAGGAACCTCATTTTTATTAAGGACAAGGGTATACAGTTGAATTCAGGCTAGACAGTTGAATTGAGTGTTTAAGCTAAAAGAAATGCCTATTTGTTTCAAATAATGTAATATTCAGTGAAACGATTTATAACAGCCCAAATACTCTAGCCAAGAGAACTGAAAAGACAGTATCACATGATAACTCAAATGAGGTTCATAGAAATGTAACCCTTAATATAACTAATCTCCATATTACTCTAAAACAAAGCAGGGGAAAGAGCAAAAAAAGAATAATGTTGAAAAAGCAGTCCTAAACACATATTCAAAATATTCCATTCATTTCTATATAAACTGAATTATTTTTTTTTTCTAAAATTATGTTTATGAGCAGCGTTTGGTGTTTAAGAGAAGCAATTGTGTATTCCTTTGGAAAATTTTCAGTACACAAATGGCTAAGTAAATTTATAAGCATCACTTTTAAATACCTATTTTCAAAGAGAAAGTAGATAAAAGCAAATAAATCATTGTAATGAGATTAAAAGGCAAAGCCCTCAGGAAGGTTGTTTATAATGCATCCTGCAAAGAGCAGGACTTTTTATAAAGGATTAGCATATGCTGTAATTCTGGTGAAAATGAAAAATATTGCTGCTGAAAAACTGATGGGTAAAATTTTGTAAGCGGTATTATAAATTCTAACAAAGCAGCTGAACGGACAGAAGCATAGTAACATCTTTATTTCTCCAGGCTTCATTAAACAAGCATTAAAATCCTCTTAACACAGATTGGCAGAAATAAAAAAATGGTTCCTGTTCAAATAAGTGAAATCACATCCTCATAAACAATTAAGGTGGTACTAGGTATGATACCAAATGGTGGTTTTCTAGTTCTTTTCAGGGCAACTCATTTGTACAGCACCATTGGTGGTTTAGGAAGAGTGGAGTAGAGAGAGATTTCCATTTTAAATGAATATGAATTGAGACCCATGACTGAGAAGGAAGAAAGGTGGCAGGTAAACCACAGTAGTTGTGCTGCTGAGTCCGTCACTGAAGTTTCAACTGAGACTTGATCAACAAGATATTAAAAACCAGTGTAACTCTAAGAGTGGCATTAACTACTCTTAGTCTTGGTTGTTTCTAGAAATTTCTTGATGTATATAGTCCAGCCTTCATTAACTCTTAAATAAAACACATTAGCAGAGGAAAGAAAGCATTCAAGAAGCTCCAAAGTCCCCTCCAAGCATTTCCATTTGCTATTCACACTGTTTACCTTCATTGCTATCATGCTAGTGCAAAAAAAGAGAGAACAAAGATGAGTGATGTTTCTGAACCCAAGTAGGTTTCCCAGCCCCAGGAACATCTCCTTCTCTAATTAATACCCCAGACTCAACAGAAACTTTTCCACTGACTCTAAAGCTCTTTGCATGGGGCATAGAAAGCACAGGGGGCAGACTACTAGATCTCCTTGTTTTTCAACTGTGAACAACTCTATTCTGGCTTTAATGCTGCTCAAAGACTACATTATCATATATCAGCATTTCTATTTTTTTACACCTTTGATTACACTTTGTGACCCCAAGCTTCAGTAATCCTCAAGATATGAGCCTGAAGACGTGTTTGGAACGTCAGACAACACTAAGTGGGTGCTCCTGTGCCATTGGGATCTGAGTGCTGAGCAACATAGGGCCTGCTGACATTGTTAATTGAACAGTGTTGGCTAAGAGGAAACATGATGTGGACTGAAATGGCCCAGGGCACAAGGTGATAGCTTTAGTAAATACTTGATGAGCATGAGCTCCATGAGGTTACTGTCTGCTTGATCCTTTATCTGTGTAGTCACATCCCTGTAACGTCGTTAGTTTTGCTAGGGATGTATTGTCAGTGTTAGGCCTTGCTTTACCAGAGTCTTCCACTTCATCTGGATGCAGTCCACATTGCATGTGAGGCAATCCCTCTGCAGCTAATGGAGTAAAACAGGCTTCTAGAACATAAAGCACCTCATAGTCTCTGATTTTTCTATCAGTTCAGAGACTTATTCATGGTCTAATTTTTTTTAAGTACATGCATTAATTCCTGGTTGCTAACATCAGTATTCTACTGTGGTCATACTTGAAGCTTGCCACCTATCTGGTTACATTAATTAGTTCTTCTCCTGCCAGTACCAAATCTGTTTAATTTCTTACTTCTAATTTGCCAGGTGCATTAAAAAATACTTCAAAGAAGCTCCTATATTTTTATTTTTTTTGTAACCTTCAAAGGATTCTCTTGAGTCTGTATAAATGAGAAGCTTTTAAATTGTAGATTTTGCACATAAAAACACATTTACAGAGTGTCTAATCTTTATCTTTGCATCCTTCAGTGTACTTAGCTATCATTGTTGTGGCACGCACAAATAGGACATTTTAGATGTGATGTTTTCTTGGGTTATTAACCTCTGCCATTGAATCTCTCTCAGTTGTTTCTCAGTAGATTGTTGCATAGGAAATAGAAAACTGTGTAAAATATATTAATTGCCATAGGAAAATAGCCCCACTTATCCTTCAAAACTTAGCTGGCTTGTGCTTGGAAAAGAAAGGCCTAAACATCATTTTTGTCTGAAAGTTTCATCAGAGATCTTATTCTTCTATTAGAAACATCAGAATTTTGTAATAATACATTATAGCATTGGTTCATGTAGTGTTCCCATCCCACAGGATTTTCATGAAGTTGGACTGATATTAATGTGGGGTTTCTTTTATATGGCATTATTGAAATGGAGCATCATTTTAAAATAGCAGTGGTCCACACAATGAGAGAACAAAATAGTTCTGTCTTACTTCAACCCTTTTCAACTATTGAAGGGCTTAAGAAATCAGAACTTCTTAATTTTCCATTTTTAGGATGGAAAGAAATAAAAGGAAATAAAAAGGATTGTCTGGAGTTGTCATACTGTATTTCACTTTAAAAGTGCATTCAGTTTTAGATTAAAGAAAATCCAAGAATACCAGATTCTTGGTACAATAATGGTCTCTCCTATTTCCTTTGCATGGAACAGAAGCTGTTTCCAATTATTGGAAGAGCTGTTGATCTTTTTCCCTCTCTTGTGATGTTGTCAAGGGGAATACAAACTCCTGCTGAGTGATTGCACCACCTAAAGAGCTCTTCATTCTACATCCCTCCTGACACAAGGGCTTCTTAACTGAACTGTTCCATAATACTTCGAATGATGATGATAATGTTTATATCATAATAGTAATAATAATAATAATAATAATAATAATAATAATAATAATAATAGTACCAAACTTTTGTAGCTCCAGTGGCTATTTCAGTATTTATTGCACTAATCTCGTGCTTCTCCCTGCTATGTACCTTCCTGGGGTTGGGCTACCTACGTGGTCTCTGCTCTCCAGCAGGAAGAAATAGAAAGGGGTACAGATTTCTCCTCTCTCCTCTCCTTGGCTCAGGGAGGCTCCTGTATCAAGACTATCAATGAGCAAATACTTCTGAAAAGAAATTTAGTGAGGATAGGAGCTCTCACAACTGGCAACTCAGAACTGCCCTCCTCAGCCTAGGAACTTAGCAGTTTTGTAGATTTGGATGTGGTGTTTTCCTTTCAGTGTTAAAAAATGCTGTCATCAAGACTGTCCTATTTCAGGAAGAGCCCAAGCTCACTTCAAGATTCTGTCCTAGGTGACAGTGAGTGCTGCTGTTCTGTGACGTTTCAGACTAATGTGAAGATGTGGCACACCAAGAGAAAGTGGGATCTGTCTTTTCAAAGTGCAGTGATTCATTCAGCAAAGGCATGTCCAGCAAATATAACTCTGAATAGTGTTTTTAGGTGGGATGTCGCCAAACTTTTTACTCTGATTCCTTCCCAGGTGAATGTAGAGAGCTGCTGTACTTGCCAGAGACAGAGGTACATATTCAAGTTAGATGTACTAATCAGTCAGAAGCACTGTGTATTTCTTTATGATCTGAGTTAGATTTGGCTTGTAGATATTTATAACAGTAAAAAAAAAACCCCAAAACTTAATGGACAATAGTATGTGCCTATATCATGGTAGAATTCACACTGATTAAAATAATTAATAAAACATTACTTTATAATTTTTCAGTAAGTGAAAATTCAGTTTGTGTATTTTTACTTTTTTTCCTATATTTATAACTTAGTTACAAGAATTGTAAATGGAGTGTAGGGGCAGGTAGAAGTGAGAGAGCTAGCTTACAAAATCATGGAAACCCATTATTTTTAAAACAGTGTCTACTAAGCCTAGCAGATATTAAAGAGAACTGAAATTAACTGGTTATCCTTCAAAACCACTGTTGTAGAATAAAAAAATATTGATAGGTGAATACAGTTTGCACATAAATGCCTTTATAAATAGATCAGAGATGCAGGAAGGAAAGGAAGGAAATTATAATAGCTCAAGGAAAAAAAACACAATGGCTTTTGCTGTTTTGCTTAGCAAGTGAAAGCACGGCCTTGGCAAATTTGTCTGTAAATCTTTACACACTTCAGAAGATATTTTAGCTCCCAAATCAGGCATTCAGTTATTTTTGAGTGATGCAACATGATTTAGACTAAGCTTAATGAAACAATGAAAAACAGGGAAGATGTGCCATGAATAAGGCTTGTAGAAAATAAAACCAGGGTAAATTCTGCTGTGAACTCTGTGCACTGATGTGTACTTGGGCACCCATGGTGTGCACTGATGTGCCACTTGGGTACCCATGTGGCACCCAAGAGATTGCTGCCCTCTATGCTTTGATCCCCACAGCAGTAGAGACTCCAAGGAGGAGGATTTCAGATTAAGGAGGTGTGCTCTGCATGGAGCTCAGTATGTCTCTGGAGCCTTTTTGTTAGTATTAGTATTTAACAAATTTTAAAATTGTCCCAAGGACAGTTTCTTTTAAAAGAATTAGAGTGAAAAGCATCAACTTTTAGGATGACATAAAATAAAATACTAAACACTTGTTATGTTCATACTCAGGCACATGTTGCTTAGGAATCAGGAAGAGGATGCATATACAAGTAGGACAAATCGCACCCCACACTGTGCAACACAATTTTTCAAAGTGTGTTTTGCTTTCTTGTTTTTCTCAAATATGTGATGCCTTGTTGCACACTGCCAGAAGCCATTTGAGAGGAACTGGCAGAACTTGGCAAGATTTGACCCAGGGGAGGAGAGATTGCAGAACTGCTTTCAGTGCAAACCTTTGTATCACAATGAGAAGAAAACTCACTGATGTTAAATGTTACCAGCCAGAGAAATGGAAACAGTTTCATGACAGTTAAGACACTGGCTTTACAAACAGTGCATAAAAGGCAGGGTCTCACAGTAGTTGTGGTGAGAAATAAAAAGATCCAATCTTGAAAGAGCTTTTACTTTTCCTTTTTTTTTTTTTACTGTAGTCACCCATGAGAGTCATAATGAGATCTCCTGTGCTAGATCTTTTGAAATTGTTTTTAGAAGCAGGTAGTAATTTAAAGAGAATAAAGCTGCCAAAGTGTTCTGATTCTTTGGCTGCTGATTATTATCTGATCCAGAGTACCCTGAAGTCTCTGGGCAGTCATAAGGACTTCTGATGCTGTTCCTCTATGCTTTTCTAGAAGTAATGCTGCTGTCAAGCCATGAAATGCACAGAAATATTCATGTCACATAAAATACTGTACAGGAGTGAGTGGCTTGTAGTCTGAGCCTGTAAGGATTTGTGCATGCTTTTAAACTCTGAACTATAGTGATGAGAGTGCTGCCAGTGACTGAGCTGTGTTTTATTTGGAGCTGAATATTATGTCATATTGGATATTACCTAGATAAGAGATGAACCCATTCCTGTTTTGCAGTGTTGAATTGCTCTTGAGGTCAAAAAAGATGTGAGGAAGTGGGCTGAATTTTTCCATTCCTTTTGCTGAAAATAGGTGGTCCAGCAGATTGATCTTGTAGCCCACTGTTAAGATCCACAATCAGTGCTCCCAGTTAATTTTAGACCAGAGACTTTTGAATTACCTCATGCTAATTGAAAGGAGAATGTTGTGTTTATTTTTTCTGCCTTTTTTTTGGTTATTTGTTATTTTCTGGAGGCTGTTTAGTACAGCTCATGTCTGCACATTTGCAAGGAAAACACTAATGAATTGAGGAAATTGTAAAAAGAAAAAAAAAAAAGGGATGCAGTTGCACTGTCACATTAACAAACAGCATGGCTTTCAACAGGCACTGAGGGAGGGAGCATTTGCTAATGTTAGGATAATTTTTAAGACAGCATGTAATTTTACAATTGACAATTTGAGGTGAAATAGTGAACACAAATAAGTCTGGTTCAGAAAACAAAAGTACAACGACATAGTGGGGTTTCAGCACCTCTTGACAAAAACAACTGTGACAGGAGACTTGTCAGCTCTGGAAAGAAACCAATTCAAAAATGACTACTTGAGCATTTTTGCAGAGAGGAGAAACTGTTAGAAACACATCTGTATTCCAAAAATGTTAAAAGGCTTTCCAGTTGCCAGGAATGACAATTAAATTAAGCCATGAAGGAGTATGTTCTGCCTTTAATGACCCCATTCGGAGTTAATTGTGACTGGACTGTCTTGTTTTGCAGTATGATTCTGACTAGAGCCTTGAGTAAAGGCAGCAGGAAACAAGTCTGCTTTTCATCTTGACATCAGTTTTTCTGATGTTTTCCTCCCCTGTTTTTTATAGGAATGGGGTGTGTGTTTCAATTGGGCTATCTATTTTGCTAGCAGCAGCTTTTTATGAATGTGATACAATGTCTGGCATCTCACGCTGAATGTGCTTTGCATATGCTTTGTCCTTGAATTGAGGCTCCTATCCTTCCCCTAAGAAATAGGGGAACCTCATGTTCTGAAACACTCTTTTCTGGAAACTTGAAAGGCTTTAAATTTTCCATGGACTCTTTCCTCCCCCCTTTCTCTTATTTCTTTTTTCATAGCCATCAATGCCGCAGTGCTCCAATGAGTATTTCTAAAAATAAAATCAGCAAATTACAGGCCTTGGTTTACCACAGTGTTGCAAACTGTTATTAACAGTTTCTAAAAGCCACTGGTTTTGCAAGCCATGAGGTAGCTTAAGTCCACAGAACTGTATTGTTTTTTTTCAGTACTCCCAGTCACCATATATTTTAACTTTTTTTTTTTTTTTTTTTTTTTTTTTGATACTTACTTGCTGCTTGATAACACTGGGACTTATTTCCAGCAATGAATTAACATCCTGTCTATCTTTCCAATGATTTTCTAAAGAAAATATGAGTTAGAGGGTGACATGCTCTTGTTAGAATCTGAACAAAATTTCATCAACATGTGCCTGCAGAGGTTTAATGCTCAGCTTCACACACAGAGTGACATAGCAGCAGTGCATTCTTCCCCTTGCCTCACCCTGTATGTCCAATCCTCTTTGTCAGAGAACCTGGTGAACTAGCCAAGTGCTGGGACTGTGCTTGGAAGGGTTTCAGAGACATAGGAGCTATCCATAGCATTTGCATATCGGTTCAAGTATCGCAAGATTTTAATACCTGTGTTCATACCCTGTTTTATATACATCTCACACAAAACTAGAGATCTTGTTGCCTTCACATCTCCTCTACCATCAGCTGGCAAGGACTACCAGAGCATATTTAGGAGGGCAGATATTTCAGTACTGCTGACATTGATTGTACTGACCAGCAAAAGTGGGCATCACATTGAAATTCCTGCCTCGAAAATTGTTCTGCTCTACTTACTGTAAGTCCCATGCCCTACATGCCTGAGCCCTCTTTCATTATTTGATTTTTATGTTGTCTTTTTAATATGAAACTTTATTTTCTTTGTCAAAACTTGCACTTCTACAGCTATGGTCATTGCCCTGATGCCATGACCCTTTTAGGTGCCTCACTAGCTCTTTTTAGTTTGTTTTTCAAACAAATGGGGTTTTAGTTTTTTTTCTCTTTTTTTTTTTTTTTTCCAGGAGAAACTTTAGTGAGTCCTCAACACATATTTATATTTGTATTAATAATGATATGAATGATAATGATATGAATTACCTTTTGTTTTGGTAAGAGCCAGGTTTATAGACTAGTCCTTCTTCCAAGCTTTTCCATAGACAACGCTCAGTCTGCTGATGAGTCTTGTCCTGTATTTTAGACATTAATTTGGTATTAAATGTGGGTGTCTAACACAAGGCAATTCAATCCACCATCTGGCCAGGTTGCTTCAAGTATTTTAGTGTCAAAGTCCCTTTGTAGATCTAGGACTAATTCTTAATTAGACAGAGACTGTAGAAAATGTAAATTGGGATCCATTCGGAAAAACAATCTGGAATTAAGTATTTTTTAAAACTAGCTTTTATTGCATCACAAATTTATTATGTAATGAGTAACTTTTTTTTTTATTGTTATGAGTCCTTACTAGTAGGAAAAATGAGAAGTGGGTGATAAAATGTTGCAATATAGCAAATATTAGACAATCTATTTCCATTGAGAGCTTTTCAAGTAGCCCAAGAGGGCACTGTAAAGTATGCCTTTTATCAATGTGTTATTCTACAATTCCTAGACTATATTCCTTTAAAAATAGAACCTAATGATGAAAATTGGAGAGCAGAAGCTTCCACTGTCACTGCTTCTTGAATTGTGCCAGTATTTTTTGTTGTAATGAAGAAAAAAATGGCTTTTCTTTGGAATGTCCACATTAGTAGTCAGAGGTGGTATTAGCTATGTAACATTTAATCAAATTTCAGAATTTGATTTAAGAACATGTTGAGCTGTTTTAATGAGACATATTATGAATACTGAATTCTGATTGTAGTTTTTTGCTGGTTTGTGTATTAGTAGATTCATATCTGCCACCACAGGTACATACACTTTTGTATAGATGCTAAGTAGTGATATAGGGTTGTACTAAAATAATAAAATTGATACAAGTAGAATTTTTTTTCTTTTTTTATTGATAAAACTCATTACTAAATAAAAGATATCAAATTCGGGTTTATTATGTATATATTACATATTAATATACCAAATGAATCTATTCATTATTAAATGAAATTAATGATTATGTGATTCAATTAGCTATGTATCAGTTAGTGAATATCTAAAGCAAAGAGATAATTCCTAAGTCTGTGATTTGAATACCCAAATGTTTAAGTTATAATGGGTATTGGAGTAGAGGATGCAATTTAGTTTGAATGAGTATCTCTTACCATCATATTTTTATTCCATTGAATCAACAAATTGAATGCTTACTTCCCTTTAGCATGAATGGTTCTTGGCAGACCATAGTGTGAAACAATTAGCAAAACTCAAAGGCTACACAGTAACAGCAAAGACAATCACAATTCTGATTAGACTAAAAAAAGACATCTGAAGGTTGATGACTGGCTTTACATTAATTTGAGAAGGGAAAAAAGTATCCATTTAATATGTTTAAAACCACCTAGCCTTAAAACTTAAAATTCAAAATTAGGTAACTACAATAATCTCAGGATTGTAGTTGAAAAGGCAGAAACTATGAAGCTTGACATACTTATTTAAGTGGTTTAAAGTAAAAAATGCAATTAACTAAGCCTCAAGAAATGTGCTTAAGATATGTTGCAGTTAGGAAGGCATCACCAAAATCACAAGAAGTATTCTTTAAATTCTCTCTAAATATGAGTAAATATTTATCTTTGCAACTCTAAGTATTAATCACACATATAAAGACAAACAAGTCAAGAGTTGTGTAAAACTCAGGTGAGGAGACATTGTAGCCCAATATCTGAAATTGCCTGAAAAATAGAGCGGCATATTTAACATTTTTATTTGTAGAATGTTTCCCCTTATGATTTTTTGCATGAAATTCTTGAAAAATTTGACTCCAGTGCAGAAGGACTCCTTTCAGCAGGGCATCCTGAAGCAGGTTGAAATCAGTTTCTGGCTGCTTAGCACAGTATCTGAAGGGAAATGGATTCAGCAGAGCTTTCTGGTGAGGTTAGATTTCTCTTCTTTCTCATAGTGGGGCATCTATCTATGTGAAAGAAGGATTCTTTGCTATCCTTGACAGAATGCTCATCCAGAATAGACACATGATCTGTGTGATTCTTCTATTTTTCTTTCTTTTTTTTTTATTTTTGGTTTTATTTGTGCACTTCAATTGTTACAGATATACCTGAAAGTGCTTGGGTTTCCATATTTGAAGCATCAGTTTACACTTATCATGATGCATGCTTGAATTATAGAGATTAATTCATGTTAGACACTACAAAATTTGAAAATGGAGTAGCATTTTCATAGTGGGAGAGGAGAGACTGGGAAAGTCCTATGTTCTTGCACATTACTGGCTAATCGTACTTTGTAGTTGCAATACCACCAAAGAGAAAATAATATTTCTCTTTGATTTTGTTAGATTATTATGATATGTGATTTCTGTTGTCCCCCAACTGTTCTGAACTTCCTTGTGTTCTCCTTCATTCTTTTGCCTGTTTTACCATTGATAAGGAAATTAACAGAAATTTTCAAGTAGTGTGAGTTCCTCTTTCTTACATACCTGCTCCTCACAAAATGTATTTGATATCAGATGAAATGTGCTAGACCTGGCGATGATTCCAAAACCATTTTTGTCTTTTCCATGGAACAAAAGAGTGCAATATCTACTCACCTTAAGTATACAATTACATAAATGGAGATAAAAATCACAGCCAAAAGCTTCAGTGTTTACATGTGGCATTGTGTGATTACTAGTGGATCAAAACTGTTAATGAATATTTTCCAGCAAATGTTGTATCCTTCAGTTTATCTGGAGTATTGTGCAGTCATAGTCATGGAAATATCGCAGATCTTAATTTTCATTATGATTATACTTTTCTAGCAGGGTAGTTTGTAGTAATTTGAGAAGGTGGGGAATGTCTTACAGGTCCATGTATTCATTTGTAGCTTCCTCATATTCCCGTGGAGGAGCACTTCACCCTGTGCCAAACTGAAGTCAACTCGGTTCTGTTCCTACCTTCCTCTAACCTGCTGTAATTCATCTCTGAATTTCACAGAATTTCATAGAAATTCACAGAAAGTGAGCCAGGCATTTCTGTAGGCAAGAACCTGGAAATGCCACCTGAATACCTTTGAATATAATGGCATTTTTTAACTAAGGGCTTAGGATAAGTTTTAGAAATGTAACTGGATATACTCATACACATGAATACGTGCTTTATTATATTTTAGTTATATGCACATTTTCCCCAATGATTTATGTATTGATGTGCAAAAATGATCAGGGTGGGAATTTCTGAAAATATAGACAGGTTCCTTTGGGTCTCAGGGATGTCCATTTTCTGAACAGCCATATTTTGCAGGAAAACTGTTTCTGCAAAGCAGTAAGTACCTAGAAAAGAAAAAGTTATGTTAGGCTGAAATGAAAGCTTGTGATAGTCTTTGCACAATGTCTTCTACTGCTGATGTACCGGAGAGTGCAAAATTATGAGCAATTTTCAAAACTCATAGATTTAATTTTCTAGAACTGATAGCTTTAAAATCTTAATTTATGTCAGTCCACTTTTAACCAAGGCTGCTTACTTAGTTACAGAAATAAATTTATCAGTGACTCCTCTCAAGGAGAACAATGTTCAGTGGCAATGCTTTCCTTTTTATTTTTCTTTCCCCAGTGAATGTACATTTGACCTTTAAAATTTCTGGTTATGAGAGGGAGAATTATTCAGTAAGATTTAAGGTGCAATGCATCCTTATTCATTTTTTTTGCCTACATGGTAACAAAGTATCTAGCATCTTTATTTTAGTTTTATACTTAATTTTACATCAATCCTACCTAGATACCATTGATAATATCATTAAATATTCTATCCCCTCTACTATCTTTCAATTGTTGCTTTTTTCTGAAGAGTGGCAGAAAAATCCAGGTCTTGAGTGACAATTAGATCAAGGCAAGGAGCTCATTTTCCTTGCCTTTTCTTTGCAGTTGCTTCAAGCTTTGATATCTCAGTTGACAAGATCACACCATGGGACAGGTGGGTCTTCCCAGTCCTGATCCCCAGCTCACCTTTAACAAGAGACCTGGGCCCACAGATACAATACTATTTGCTTTTACAGACTTTCTGGAGGTGTGCTTTTTTCATCTCATCTGATTTATAGTCAGGATGTAGCTGCAGGTTACATTTGGAGGCCAGATCCATAAAATGGTTCTTAAATAATTTCTAAACTCTCCAAGGATCACAAAGATCATATACCTCCATCTCACTCTTGTGTCTGTGTACATGGGTGCAGGTTCTAGAATCCTGAAAAGTATTCACTTTTTTTTAAGTTTTTCCTCATTAATTTAATGTTTATATTGAGACTAGTCAGTGTACTAGTGTGCTGGAAATGTTGCTGCTGTTGTGAGGAATGCTTAAGGTTGAAACAGGTGGTGGTGGAAATGTGTCAGGAAGTAAATTGTTAAGTGTTTCCTGCTATAATCTTTTAGAACCAAGAAAAATTTAGAGAAAGTTAAAGAAAAACGATGTTCCTACACTTGGATATTCCTACGAAAGCACTTTTTCTTATATTTATCTGGATAAAAGAAAATAAGAAATAGCATAACAAGGCAGTTGCATGAGAAGGTCTTGATGTTGTGTCATGACAACTCTCAGAACAGCTGCAATTGATTCCTGACTTTTCAGATTTATATATAAGTATTTTCTTTTTTTTAATCAGAAATCCAAAAGTATTGATGTTAGTACAGTGATCCCAATCGCACAAATGCTGTCTGTATGCTTCTGAAGTTGAAAATTTTACTATCTCCATTTAAGTCCACTGAATTACTCATGACAAAATAACCACAGGTATGTACAAGTGGAAGCAGACTAAAGTCTGACTTGCCAGGAAAAAACGCTGTTGGTATAATATTTTGACAGTAGAGGCAAAAGATGAGTTCATTTGAGAGGCAGAGACTGTTATTAACATGCCAGTGTGGGAAGAACTTCATCCACAGTGATCCCTTATACAGCTTTTATGAGCCAGAGAAGATGCTGCACACTTGTGAATAAAGGAGACATGCTGTGACTACTGCTCCCAGTAGTAGTTTTATTATTGAGATGAATGGTTGACACAAAATGCTTCGCCACAAATGAACAGGGAGATCACTGGGGATCCCTTTTGGGGTTCAGGACCTTGTGCAGAGTGGGGTATTCCTGAGAAAATTAATGGATATTGCATATACTTCCAGTGACTCCAGTCTATAATTCAATGCACCAACTTGGTTTCACAGGAAGTTATATATAAATATATAGGTCTTTATATGCTCACACTGTGCATATATAAACTTCATAGATGCTCTTTTCTCTTGCCTTTGCCTTTTCCCTTTATTTTTTGCTTTTAGGTTTTTTTCCCTTGTTTTATAGAAGCAGAGCTTTCAAGATCTATAAAGGGCTTTGGAAATAGTAATGGGAATTATATTTCTGCCATGATATAATTAAGTAATTTTGTCCACTACAGCCGAGGGATTTATGCTGGGATTTTGTTCGCAGAAACCAAATACTTCATAGTCCTCAATAAACATTGTTTTATTCAATGTTCTGTAGGTAGTAAATATTTTATGTCTCTTGAAAATTAATTACAAAAGCAGGTAAACTTGAGCTATGTTAGTCTATCTTCATTACAAACAAAAGAAAACAGGTACCTTCTGTTCCTTTAGACATCCCTATTTTTTTAAAGCATTTTCATATTTTAAAAAAATAATGAATTACTTATGACATGCATGCTTAGGTTTTGACCAGTTCAGCTAATATTTAGAAGAGTAAAGATAACATCATCAGTTATATCTACAACAATTAGATTGTTATTTGTTCAGGTAGTGGCAACAGAAATTGAAGTCTTCTTTTTGATGCAGCAGAGTTTTGTGTTTGTGCCAGAACAAGTTTTCTCAAAGTCCTGCAATATTTAGATGCTCAAGGAGACTGGTTTTTCTACTGTTTACTTTTTATCTTTCTTTTCTCCCAGGCTGCAAAGTTGCTCCTTTAATATTTTGGCAATTAACACAAACGAAAATGGTATGAGTACCTCAAGGAGATCTTTTCAGCTTTGGCTTTTTTAAGACTGAAGCATCTTTAATAATTCAAATCTGTGGAGCTTTTATATAGCTTGGTATGAATCTGACAATTCTGTTGAGACTGAAGTGTTTAGAAACTTTGTCAATGAAGTTTTAAAAATTCTCGACGGCAGGAGGGGGTGCTGCTCTTTTTCCCCTCTGTAAACACAAATTATGTCTACAGCCTAAAGAACAGCTTCATGCACAACTCCCAAGTTCCTTTTGTGTCAGCCACTCTGACCACCCTAGGCATGTCGTAAGCCTTTATCTGATGGTTGACTTTCCTCTTAATTTGTTTTTTTTTTGGCTATAAAAATTCAGATCATGAGACTCTTTTGCCAAACCTTCAATACCTGCTGTGCTGTACAGCCTGGAAAAGGTAAATCTGAGGCTGTGGAAGCAGTATCTCCACATAGACCTTGATTTCTCTCACACACTTTTACTGAGGGAAAGGAGGTAAATTATCTTTTTTACAGATTAAAAACAAGTACTTGCCAGGCTGCCTGGAGCTGGGGGTAGCACTGCACATTTCCTTGCAGGTTGCATGGTATGAATAGATTAGTGTCTACAAGCCTTCTGCCAAGTGACTGCTAACCTTGTGTTTCCAAACTGTGGGGATGTTTTTGGTGCTGCAATCTGACAATTTCCAAAGACAAAACAGCACTGATTTATAAGAGCCTTTATTTGCTCTTTTGCCTAGTATATGTTGTTCATTCTTACAGAACTGGACTGACAGACCACAAGTAAGCACCAAATTAATTTCTCACTTCCAATATTGAACCAAACTATTAGTTTCTGTTGAATATAGATGTCTGCTACCTGTTCCTAATAATAAAAAATTCCCAAACCCAAAATATTTACCTGTAGCTAATTTCTTACCCTTTATGGTATAGATATTGAACCTATTCTGCCTAAAATTTCTTTTTTCTGCATAGATCAGCAGCCCTATAAAAATTTAATCTCTTTTATTCTAGAACAACTATCCTTTGTATCAAAATGCTCTTTTTTTCCTGTTGTTTCAGCTTCTAATCAAGAATAAAACATTAAAAATACTCCAAACTGTGCTGTACTATAGCAGTTTATATTACAGATGACAGAGAAGAGGATTTGTCCCAAATGCTTCATTAATATAAAAGTGTACTTTGGTTTGCTTTTTACACAATTTCATTATATTTTCTCTATAGCAGTCATTTCATTTAAGTTTTGTTCCAACAGGTGTCAGCTGCAGGCAGATTTTTAGGATCAACTTGTTCAAATCAATTCAAGTAAAGAACAACAAAGTATTTTTGTCTTAGTGGTTAGTCAAGTAAGGCTAGTTAGCTTTCACACTTCTACACAAATTCTGTGTGAAAAATTAGTAGAATATTAAATAAGTTCCTCCTGATTTTACTCTTAACTAAGTCTAGGTAGAAATTAGCTGGGAACAAATCCGAGGAAGTATACAAATAAATATGAAGGAATAGAAGATGACCTTTATGTTTTAGCAATACCCAAGTGTTACAAACAGCACAATTTCAATGGAGCTATGATTGTTAATATGTGCTTTTTTAAACATTGCAGTCTTTTTTCTTTTTTTTTTTTCCCAAAGAACAATGAAAAAAAAAATCTCAGAATGATATCAGATCTAACAGCGTTTGGAGGGAGCAGAGAAGATACACATTCCTTCTCAGACACACAAACTGATAGTAAGAGAATGCAAAACTGTCTTTAAAATGTAAATATATAGCTTCTCTCAGAAAAGCTGCAATGCAAAAATGGCATTATTTAAAGAGCATGAATAGTCAAAAACAAATAGAACTTGTCTTTAGGGGAGATAAAATGGATCTGCTCTATAAACTACAACAGGGCTGAGAAATTTATCAGCACTATGGGAACTTACTGTCCAAGTTGAAGAAGTTGATGAATTAACAGAGCATATCAGAGTTATAGTACAATAATATTTGGAAAAACAGTGCATATACATTGTCTATGAGATAGATAACATTATTAGTTACAGTTATAAAATTGGAGGCAACAAATAATTGTATTTCAGTACTTTCTGTATTATTAGTATGTAACAGCTGTATCTTAGAGAAACTGAGGAACATGATTCAAACACTCTGTGAACCATGGGAATGGTTCAGTCTAGCTTTCTGCCATGTTTTTTGGATCTTTTGATGCCTTAAAGGTCTAGAAATAAAACAACATGTTTTTGAGATAATATTAGTATAGGAGTTAATATAAAAGCTGGTCTTTAAAGGGAGGCCTCCAGGGGCAGATATGGAAAAATGCCCACCCTACACGAAGCTAATACAGTTTTATAAATTTGGAAAATTAACATAATTGACAGGAATTTCCAATTAGCAGCATAGGTGATGAGGCAATTCCCACTTCTGGTTCAACCCTTTTTTGGAGCCCTCCTCTTGATACTAGCTGCACTTTTTAAATGAAAATTGTCTTGGGAGAGTAGTTTGTTCTTGCTTCCCAGAAGATTTAGCCTTGGACCCCCAGGCCCTGGAGCCTCTGGAGAATATATTTGTTTTTTCTGCCTATCAGGGGAGGAAAGGTGCTGGAGTTAGCTAGGAACGATATAACCATAGTCTAGTAATTTTGGCATCACATTCAAACTTTATTGGTTTTTTTGCTTTTTTTTTTTGTTATTTTTTGTGTGGTTTTTTTGGTTTGGTTTGGTTTGGTTTTGTTTTTTTTTTACTTTCTCACTGACTCCTTTCTGCATTTTCCCCCAAAGATTTTTTTAAAAGGAAGGGTGAAAGATGTCTTGTGAGTTCCATATCTTGAAGTTTTGCAGCTGATATTTGTCCATTTCACATGGCAGATGGCTGGATGACCTCCATTTCAAATTTACTTAGGAACAAACAATTTTATTGCTGAGATAAAATTCTGATCTCAACATATTGACAAAAATATGACCCTAGAGGGTAATATTTACCACTGTTAAATGTTGCAAGGGTAGACCATCTTATTAGTCAAAGGTTGTTCCACTTTCCTCTTGTTAAATTGGCAGAAGGTTAAATCTCTGTAAGTGTAGAATGACCTTAAAAAAAACATGTCTGTATATCAAATGCTTGACAATCAATTGGCTACTGCAGTGAGTGTGTAGGTTACCTTGAATATAACAGAAAATGCTACCCTGAAGTTTGCTGCCCTATTCCCTAAAGGATAAAAGAGCAAAATAGCTGAAAAGGTTAAAAAAATACAGCAAAGAGAAATGGCTTATTTGGAATGTGGAGATGACCAAACCAATTACCACAGTCTGAAAGCCAGATAAAGCAAAACTTACAGGTTATTCTAGTTGTTTATTTAAAAAAAAACCAAAACAACAATATGAATACCTGATTAGCTTCAGTATCCAGACCCTTTAGGACATATTTTGGTGTTGAGACATATTATTATGTCTTAAAATATGCAGCATATTTGTACCTCTCCAAGAAAATATTTACAGGGAAAATTAAATGTCCTCCTCAAAAAAAAGCCGCTCCAAAACCAACCAAGCGAAAAACAACAGCAACTTCCCCTGATAATTTTAAGAGTATAAAAACATTTGGATAAACCTGTGCCCAAATTCAGAGTGGTTCTTTGTATAATCCTGTATTTTTCCTCTCTTTAATAACACTACATGTATTCTAGCCAGTTATGACTATGACTCCTTCCCAAAGGTCACAAGTGTAGATGTCAAATTCTGAAAAAGGAATCTATACTCCCAGAATGTTCAAAGGAGGAAAAAACCCCAGATGCCTCCAGAGTGTAAATGGTTTTAAGAACCTGTCTTTCCCAAGTGTAGCCTAGGATGAGTAGTTGACATGTGGACAGCTACTTTGTAAATAATCTAAGTTGGATAAGACAAATCCTACCTG
Organism: Parus major; assembly: GCF_001522545.3. Taxonomy (NCBI): domain Eukaryota; kingdom Metazoa; phylum Chordata; class Aves; order Passeriformes; family Paridae; genus Parus; species Parus major. The sequence goes on from NC_031768.1 coordinate 31,890,302, forward strand.
AGAAATTTACCTTCAGAGAGCTTTTTCTGTTCTTAGTCTTGCTTCTGCTTTAAATCTTCCACTCACTGTGTCCTGATGGCATTTCAGTGTTTTCTTTCTTTTGTAATTTTCATCAGATTTGATTTCTTTGTCCTTTCCAACTCACCCTCCCCTCAGTTTTCTCTAGTCCCTTGGCTGCTCTCAGAAAGAAGGGGCTTTACTTCATGTTCTCCCCCTTTAATTGGAAGGTACCCACTGACCTAAATTATTATTTCTGCAGGCATCTGGCCCACTGTCAGCCATAGGAGGAGAGGAACAGCAAGCTAGTTGGTAAAGTCTAAAGTTGGCAAAGTCAGGCAGCATCACAGGCATGGTAAATTGTGACCTAATCTATGCAGCACCTACCTTTGCACGCTCTGTTTTGAATCCTCTTTACCAACAAACCATGTGCTATTTTGTGTTTACCTGTCTTGTGCAAGAAAGTATGTGGCCAAACCAGAGGTGAATTCAGACATTCTGGTGCAGTATTTTCAAGGGATATTACCTCACAGTAGGATCTGATGAACATCTTTCAAAGGACTGCATGCACATGGATGCTTGGCAATGTGTCTTCTTGCGACACTAATTTGTCTGGGATAATATTTTGTCCTGCTTGTGCCAGGGGTTTTATCTGAAGGGAATATTAAACTGCTCTCAGTGTGGTTTCTCACTGACCATGGCTTTTTGCTGTCATCTGTGATTAACTGCTACTTTGACTGCAAATGTGCTCTAAACTGCAATCACAGATATCTGCCTTCATCACTGAGAGGAGAAAGAAGAGAGTTGCTCAAAGAGCTTTCCAGAGGGCAGCAAATATCACAGCTTATGGGTCACTGATGAATAAGCAAATATATTGTCCCAGGATAAAATTCTTTGCTGAAGGGAATTTCTAGATTGCCTTTTAAAAGTGCATCTCTCCTTTTAAGGTTTTCAAGAATACAAGCTTTTTCCACTCTGAATCTAAATCAGCCAACTGCTTAGCATTGTCAGAGATAAACAAGACCTCCTGACTTCTGTCTAAACATATCCCTGCAGTGCAAAGGAATTTTTAACAGGGCCCCTCCTGTTGTTTAGTTTACCTTTCTCCCCAACAGTTTGATGGATTATATATTCTGTCACTGTTACATGAAAATGATGAAATTGCTTACTCTGTATTACATCATAAATTTCATCTTACTTTCATAAAACTTGTTGGGAGAGAAGGGAATGTCTACTTTGGAGATTATTAGTCATTCTTATGGAATTGGGTGGTTGTATTCTAAAAGATGTTTTTTCTTCCCTCACCCCCCACCCCCAAGCTGGCTAGCTATGATTTGGGTGGCTTCAGCAACTCAAGATGATTGCTGGAAAGATATGGTGACATGGCTGAGCCTGCCATTCAGCACAGTTGTATGCCAGCTCTTCAATTAAAAATTTCTAATCCCTTTTGTTAGCAAATCTTCAATACAGCAACATCTATGCCAGCAAACACTCTTGCTGATTTTCTTCACCAACTTTTTTCTATTTCTTTTATTAAATATCTAGCTGTGAATTGCATGTACTTCTGTAACATTACAAAATTATCAACTCTTCACTTCTTACTTTGAGGTCATTATAAATTGCAATGGAGCCTATTTATGTATACAGGATGTTTTGCAAATTAAAAAAATGGGTTGTATCTCACTGTCAACCATTTCTACAGTGACTTTTAAACCACACACCAATACTGTTGCTTTAGATATACTTTTTAGATTTGTTCCTATTTATTCTATCTTTGTTTCTATTTCTATACATTACTTCAATTTGTCTTAGTGCTCCATTTGAGATGTTCAAATTGGCATTCACTGTGTAGGTAGTGACACCAAGGAAATAATTTGCATATGAAAATTGGTGCTTCATCATCTTCTGCTTTAGCATCAACTGACACACTGTAACAGGCTAAACAATGGGTATATATTTGCACTTCATTATGTATTCCTCATTTTCCTTTCCAGTTTTAGTAATGTGGACTTTTATCTGATTGTGTCATGAAGATGTTTGCTTAATTGGTGATGTGCTGGTAATTTAGCCTTTGGAAGTACTTGAATACTCAACTGCTGTTTAATGGAGTACACAAGCAAAATGCTGTGGATCCCATGGATAAGCATAATTTAAGGGGAAAGTACATCAAAATGTGTATATTTTTTAATTTTAAATAGTTGTACATGGCTATAAATTGCCATAGACATATGTAGTATTTCAGATGGTAACTATTTGTTACAAGTACTGGACATGGTATTAAAATGTTTACTGCAGACTTTGGTCTCAGCCTTGTGATCATTACATGCTTGGATGTGAGATTATGTAAAAGATATTAGATTAGGCTCCTCATGGACATGACTTCTATCTTCTAAGTTCCTAGAAAAAAGTTAAGTCAGCAGACATTATATGTGTTTTTTAAAAGAAGTTTTGCATTGCTTTAATAAATGAAATAAAATCTTGGTAGGGGTCTGAGATTTCTTAGTGTATTAAAGTGACACTGATATATATTACTGGGCTTTTCAGCTAATTGGGTTATGATAAATCACCACACATTTAATATAATAGTAGCGATTTGATTGTACAATAAATTTTAAATGTAAATCACCTACTGCTAATGTTTTGAAACTGTGTTCTATCAGAAGCTTTGCTGAATTACAGCTATCAACCAATTCATAATTGCTAATGAAGGTTAAATTAAGGTTTGGGTAAGCATGTTCAAAATCATTCTGCCCATGCTATCAGCACTGCACTTTGTAGTTATATCACCCAGTGGCTTAGAAAATATCCTGTGAAAGTGAAGGAAATGCTTGGGCACTGCAAGGGATCTGCAGTCTGGCTAGCACACCACTCTTCTGTCTTCCAGTTTCTGAGATACCAGTAAACCACTGCTGTAAGTTCTGTACAGTGCAAATTTTGTGTGAATAGCTTCTTGATCAAACTTTGGAAAGGCTCTGTGAATAAGGAAAGGCTTAATGGAAAATATGGGACTTACATAAGGAGAACATTTACAGCGTTTTTTTGCTATGCTAAAAGTGTTTCTTTAGCCTTTTCTCATTTTTTAACTGATATTTGGAAGATGCTCTTGGTTCCCTGATCTACTTTTGTATTCTGGTTACTGCATGTATTGCACTTGTTGTCTTGATTGGACACTCAATCAAACAGCCATGTTTACATTTATAGATTAAAAGGAGAGAAGTATCTCTAGATCATCCAGCTGGCCTCAGGGATCACAGTGACCACCAAAAACAATGGTTCTTCCAGCACTTAATTTAAGGAATTAATGCAGAACCTACTACTTCCAGTTTACATGATATACCCCACCACTGGGAATCGGAAAACAGATTTTTTTCCCTTCATTGCTGGGTTCTCAAGCCAAATCACCTGAAATACTTGTGGTATGCAAAGCCACACTTTAACCCCCAGGAAGAGAGATGGAGTTGGTTTTCAGAGTAGATGCTCATAAAATTTTTAAATGTAACGTTAAAAAGTGCATAAAATATTAGTGCCTGGGGTACTGTAACTTTGCATCATTTTGCTGTACTTCCATCTGTATATACTTATTTTTACAGCAACTTGCTGTGAGGAAACATTCAGAGACATCTGCAGTGCTAAAAGCAAAGTGATAGCCCAGGAGACTATCCCTCAAAATACAAAATATTTTCCCATAAATATTAATCCCTTGACAGTAAAGACTGGAAAACTATTTCCAGTTCAACAGCAGCTATTTAAGGAATTTATTTTGTCCTGTAGCAGAAAAAATGGAAAAAAAAAAAAAAAAAAGGAAAATATCGTTTATCTGTGTATCATAGAATAGCTTGGGCTGGAAGGGAATTTAAAGATGTTTTAGTTCCAACTTCCATGCCATGGGCAAGGACATATTCAGCTACACCAGGCTGATCGGAGCTCCATCCAATCTAGCCTTGAATCCTTCCAGTGATGGGGCAACAACTTCTCTGGGCAGCCTGTTCTACCCCCATCACAGTAAAGAATTTCTTCCTAATATTGATCTTCCTAATTTGATCTAAACTTATTCTCTTTCAGTTTGAAGCCATTCCCCCTTGTGTTGTCTTTAGATGCTCTTGTAAATTGTCTCTCTTCATCTTTCTCATGGGCTCTTTTCAGGTACTGAAGGTCACCCTGAAGCCTTCTCTTCTCCAGGCTGAATAATCCCAATTCTCTCAGCCTCTCATCATAGCAGAGGTGCTCCATCCCTCTGATCACCTTGGTACCTCTCATCTGGACTTGTTCCAACAGGCCTGTGTCCTTCCTGTGCTGGTGACCCCAGAGGTGATGCAGCAGTCCTGGTGGAGTCTCACCAGAGCCGAGTAGAGGGACAGAATCCCCTCATCTGTTGTTACCAGTTCACCAGCATTGTTTTCAGGGATAGGGTCATACACTTTCATTGACCTTCCTTTTCTGCTTTTATATTGATTTTAATTATGCTTTAATACTATGACATTTGGAATAACCTTTAAAAAATTTTTTTTTTACTTTCTGAACAGCAGGTAATGGCTTTATTGTTACTAATAACAAAACTATAATTTAGTAATTTCCTTTCCTTACTATGTTATTTAAGTATTTTCATTTCCTTCACATTACAAAAGATGAAGTAAAATATGGTTTTACTGGATGAAAAAATGGGGATTTACTGTTTATTTTCACTCACTAAGGCAGTCAATATTAAACTCAGTTCTCAAACTGATAGTTATAGCTGTCTGATTTTTGCATATTAATGCAATCAGTTCACTGTCCGACCCAGAAAGCTTTAGGAATAGAATGATGTACACATTGGGAACTTGAGTGTTTTCTCTTATGTTTTTCCTTTTGTGAATAAAGACTAAATTGCTACCCATATAAATTTCTGCCTAGCTGTCGTAAGTCAGAACAAAATATTAACTATCCTCAAATTTCTTTGTGTGATTTTAAGTGGCTTTGTCATCCTCTGTGTGGGTCCAGTATATAGAACAAATTGAGGTGAATTACATATTTAGAGTGCAGATTTCTCAAATACATCAAAACTCTTCTTGATTTTCTTTGTGGGAAAATGGAGGCCCAAAAGCGACAAGTAATTTTAAATGCTGTACTTGGAAAGCCTGTGCTCTTCTCCTTAGAAAGGTCTTGATAATTCCAAATAATTTTCATGATTTTTAGTGTATGTATTAAAATCTTAAGTGTCACCAGTCTTTACATGCTTGGCACTCTAAATAACTTCAAATAGTAATACCCAATCTTCTGTTTGTCAGCAAAAATTTCAATATTTGATCTTTTGAGTAACTAATGTCTGTATGCTAATGTTTAAGTTTTTATTCTGTATATGTGTATATTTAAGGTCATAGAATGATGGAATAATTTTGGTTGTAAGGTAACTCCAGGAATCATCTAGTCCAACCCTATGCTCAAACATAAGTCAGATCAGGTTGCCTAGGGCCATGTCCATCAGGTCTTCAACACCTCCACAGATTGTGAATGCACAACCTCTCTGGCCCCTTTCTCAGTATTTGACCACATTCAAAGTTCTTTTTCTTTTTTTAAAATTTTCTTTTTATCTAATCATAATTCATAATTCTCTATGTTCTGTCCTTTGCCTCTTATCCTGTTCCCGTGCAGCATCATCAGGATGAATCTGGTTCTGCCTTCTTATCAGGCAATAGTAAAAATCTTGTCTTGAGCCTTTTATTAGGGGCGAAGGGACCCAGCTGTCTCATCATCTCCTTTTATCTCATGTGCTACTGCCTCTGACTATCTTGGGATCTTCTGCTGGATTTTCTCCAGTGTTCCAATACCTTTCTCACAGTGGGGAGCCCCAAAGTGAACAGTTATTCAAATGTGACCCTGCAAGAGTTAAATAGAGGGGAAGAAATGCATCCTTACTTCTACTAGCTGTAGTCATACTAATACTGTTCCACATTTTTTTGTCTCTTTATGTAGCTAACTAGCTGTAGCAGCTTTGGGCAATGCTGCAGTTCTACCTCACACTAGCAGAGCAGCAAAAGACCAGCTATTTACCAGAAACAAAGTATTGAACCCAGTTTCATTTTCTGTGTAAGTAGTCTACTGTCAGGCACTGTTTTCTTCATGAAGTTGTTGACTATGTTGAATTTTTCAGTGTAGGCTTTTACACAAGCCTTTTCACCCTACTGACTACTCACAAACTGCTTTGTGAGACTGTTCTTGATTTGTTATTCACACTGGGATTGCTCAGCTAAGTCATATAGCTTGTTTTTTAACTGGATGACTCCTAAACATAACAAGAACTCCTAAATTAGCAATATGAATAAATTTTCCTGAATACCAAAGCTTTGCATAAGCCTTCACAGCCACTTAATGCTTTTCCTATCTTTTGTTCACATCTAAGCCTGCCTGGAAAACTCACTGCTGGTTGTAAATGCTGGCTGAGAGGCATTTCTGTGCTTTCTCAAGGGCTGGATGCAGCCAGGGTGGGACTGGAGGGATGCCTGTATGGTGGTACAGCAGCTGGTTTGTGATCCCACCTGGAAGATATGGCCACAGGCAGTGTGGATGGCGAGGACACTGCCATGGCTTCTTGTAAAATCTGTTCTGTGCCATCCTGAAGAGTGCTGAGGATGATCTTTTTAGTATTCCATTATTGCCTTACTTCTAAGTGGGAGTCTTTCCTCCCATTCAGCCTTCAGATCCCTAAGGCTCTCGTCAGTCTAGATAATGTGTAATTTGGGTTATAGTGTACCTAATTATTATGCTGCTCTTTTCATCATTCTATGAATTTTCCAATGCAGCTTCAGTGAAGTTACACTATTTAAAACAGAGAATTTTTTTTTTTCCTTTGAAAAATGAAATATACCATCTGTGGAGGGTGTGACTGATAATTCATATGCATCATGTGAATATTCTCTCATACACTTGGATTTTCTGCTTCCAATATATATATATAAAATAGCATATATCTATTATAATGGGCTCTTAGTAGCCATTTTAGCTCACTCTTCAGCTATAGCTGTGGGAAAAAAGTAAAAAGCTGCATGGAAATGTCTTTCATGCACATATAAATGAAAAGTGAAAAGTGTCTACTTTTGAACAACATAAATTTACAAATATGGGTGGGTGTATCCTGCAAATGGAAAAAAAAATTAAAATCTTTCTTCTCAGATGCAGGTTATTTAACCATAAGAGATAAAATCTTCATACTAAGTTACAATCTGTATTGACTTAAAAGATGACTTATTAAAGTTCTCTCCAAGGTGTTTTTCTTAAAATTAATTTCTGCAAGTTGAACTTCTGGCATATTTTAGAATCAGGGATGATTCTGACTGAAAAAATAAAGCTGATGCAAAGTTAGCATTACTAGTAGTGTTGGTGAACTCTGCTTATTTAAAGCTTAGGTTTTTTTCTTTCTTGCTTATTATAGATATGTGTAGTGTCTTGATTAAAACAGAAGTACAAGAACTTCCTAGTATCCAGCCATGTGGCCTAATCCATTTCATAACCTAGAAAAGCTCAGTCTTAAAATCTGTGAAATGTTTTTCTCCTGTAAGTCCTGCTGGTACTGTGGTTCTGAACCTCCTCTGGTGGGCAAGATTGTGGACACAGAAGCATTTTCATTGGAACAATAAAAGAATTTATTGAATATGCATTCAGGTCTGATGATTGTGGACAATTCTTAAATCATAGAATATAGAATAGTTTTGGCTGGCAGGGACCTTTAAAGGTCATCTAGTCCAACCCATTTGCAGTGATCAGAGGCATTTTTAACAAGACCAGGTTGCTCAGAGACCCCTCCAATCTGGTCTTTAATGTTTCCAGGGATGAGACATCCATGACCTCTCTGGGAAACCTGTTCCAGTGTTTCAGCACCCTCATGGTAAAAATCTTCTTCCTTATTCATATCTAAATCAACCCTTGTCCTATTGCAACAGACCCTGCTTGAATACAATCATATAACTACCTGGGGCTGCAGCTATACAATGAGTTATACAAGATGTCTCACAACTGCTGGAATATTTGCAAGGAGATATCACTGCTTTTATGTAGATATAGTCCTTTTGATCGTGAAATAATACCCCAAGTAGTGGGTTTAGTTCTTGTTATTTAACTTATATATTTAGAGATTAAACTATATGCTCAGCAGTTGATCTTGTAACCTCTATGCTTTTGAAAGCATGATATTTAATTTTTTATCTATTCTTCAGCAGTGTCCCCTACTGTCTGACTCTCTGAACATATATAATTTGGCTTTCCATTAATTGGAAATTTTGTTGAAATTATTCTATTGACCTGACCACTTTTTATGGTATTGTCCCTACCTAAGAAAAATGCTGTTCTAAGTCTTTTTGGACTGAATATACAGGAAAGACAAGTGTCTTTTATTTTGGCCAACTTTCCTTCTGCCATAACATGAGGCAGGAGAGCTGAGACCTCCTCTCTCCTTTTCAGAGTTGCTGTAACCTAGAACACCTGATGAGATTGGATGAAAAGCTGTCTTGACAGAACCAACAATGCATTCCTTGTCTTTCAGAAGTTCAAATCTGCCTCTGCATCAGAGTCCTTAAGCTTTCCAGTCCAACTAAGTCAATCTTTTCAAGATTCTGAAGCACAGTTATGACTTTCCACTAATGTTAAAATGCACTGCTTACATGTGTAGATCCACAGCTGCTTGGTATGATGAACTTCTGTGGCTACAGAAGTAAACAGTGTGCTTACCTTAGTAGTTTTGCAAACTACTGTATTTCAGTCTACTGGTATGATCAATGTCTTTGTGAATAGTACACACACCCAGTCTTATGAGAAGTCCAGCAGTCTACCCACTGAAATTATTGTATGCATTGTTGTGTGTACATTTATGTTATTTTCTATTACCTTTTGTATTAGAAGCAGGAGGTGAATGTCAAGTCTTCTTTCCAGCCTCCTACCCCAAAATATAACATATGAAATCCAGCTGAATACAGAGGATTCTCAGAAGGTGACACAGAGGAGAGCAAATTAAACTTAGACTTTGCATATTGTTTCCTTTAATGTAGATACTATGCATCCTGCAACCATTTCCACTTTAAAAAAAAATATTCTATTGTGTTAAATGGAGCAGAGCAAGTACTCAACCATTGTGTTGCAGTTGGCATTACTGCACTCACAGATGTGTAGTGTCCTGTGCACCTGTGTGGGGCACAGAAACTGATCACTGCTGGTGTCTTCTGATCTATGAAGGAAAGGAGTAGGAAGCATTTGATCAAAATTACCCCAACAGGGATGTATTTTAAGTCAGTGCTAAAAAAATATCGTTCCAGGTAATGGTAAGGGAGTCTGTACTGGCTAATAAGCAAACTAGAGATGCCACTTCACTTTTTTGTCACAGAGAATAGAGTATGACCTTGCTCGGAAGTAATTTGCATTTTATTTGGCATAGAATCACAGAATCATAGAATGGTTTGAATTCAATGTGATCTTAAAGATTACCTAGTTCTAACCCTCCTGCCATGGCTGGAACCAAGTTGCTCAAAGCCCCACCCAACCTAGCCTTGAACACTTCCACAGATGGGACATCAGTAACTTCCCTGGGAACCTTGTTCCTGTGCCTCATCCACTCTCACAGAAAAGAATTTATTCCATATATCCAAATTTCTCCTCTTTTAGTTTGAACCCATTTTACTCCTGATCCTATCACTACAGTTCCTGACAAAAATTCCCACACTGGTTTCCCTGTTTTCCCCCTTCAGGTACTGGAAGGTTGCTGCGAGGTTTCCATGCAACCTTCTCTTCTCCAGGCTGAACAGCCCCAAATTTCTCAGCCTTTCTTCATAGGGGAGGTGCTCTAGTGCATAACACCCAATGAAGAGAGTCACTAAGGACTTCAGTAACAGCCAGGACATCAGTGAGGGACAACACTATTTTCAACAAAATAAACCAAATATATCTCAAAAGAAAACATTTATATCTAATCCAAAGCCTTTAGATACCATAAATTAAACTGTATCACATAGAACTCATATCAAATAATTTTTAAAGTGACTACTAAATACCACCACAATATTTAAGCATTGTCCAGTGGCTATTTTTCTGTTGCACCCATGAGCAAATGGCTTGGTAAGAGGAATTTTCCCTCTTTCCCACCTGACATCTGTCCAATTTCCTTTCATGTTCCACATGCTTATAACAATGATGCTTTTCTGCTATTCTTGAAATATTCACACATTTCTTCCCTTCTTTTAAGTTCCAGATATTGTTCCTTTCAATTCCCTTCTGCAGGAAATTCTTTGTCCCTTGCACTACCTGTCATCTCTCTTTTGACATGTCAGATTTAAAAAATAAAACCCCATATTAAATCTTATGAGCAAGTAGAGCTTAAAACTAATTTTCCTAATGTACTGCTAGGAGATAGAGCTTTCACATTATCAGATGCAGTTTATAATAGAGTCTGAAATCTGTGTGGAAGGATTTTCATCATTCCCAATGAAGAAAGAACTTTTACAGTGTTCTAGTTAGATATTTCTTTCTGTCATCAAAAATAGCATTCAAAGAGTAAATGAACTGATTAGGATACACATGAAAATGCATTTGGGTAGTAAGGCAGCAGTAATGTGAATGAGAGGATGCTCTGAAACCCTAAGGCTCCAAATAGTTATTATAAAACTCCATTTCTTTCACAGCAGACTTTCTGCAGGAGACACAAAATAGATTTTAAGGTTTAGTGAGTGCTGTCTTTTGGATCAATGGGACTGAGCAAAGCTGCTTTGGTATTTTGTTTAGGTTTGTCCTTTAATCTTCAGCTGCTCTTTGGAGGGGGGGCAATCATTCTGGTGATTAATGTTAACTTATCTATCGTTGAGGTTTCCTTTGGTTTCCTAAGCAGATACTTCCTCTGGTTTTTTGGTAACAGGGGTAAGTGACACACCATCCAAAGGAAAGGTAGCCACTAAATCATTAAAGTCTGAGCAGAGTCAACACTACCTAGAAAACCTTCTCTTCAGGAAAGACACAGCTCCTGAGTAGTTCCCATGTTTCATCTCCCAAGAAGTCTACAACCAAAGAGCAGCACTCATACCAAGAAGTCTTAGCCATACCTTCTCTTCCCACTCTGATTAGTATGGTAAAGTAAGATATTTTGTTAGTGGTGCATAACATCAAGAAGACACCTTCCACCTCTGTTTTGTGGGCATTATACTCTGCAGTAGACTCCTCCTGTCGTCAAGTCAAGTGGGAGACTTACAGAAGTTTGCCATAGGTGTCAACCTGGCATGCATTGGACTTCCTTCCAAAGAAACTGGGAGCTGTGAAGGTATGATCTGCAACCAGAACTCATCTTGTTGTGCAGGAACAGTATGGCCAGGGTGGACTGCTAGGGACCAGATGGTGGAGGGCATTGTAACAACCTCTCATGCATTCACCTTACGTGGGATTTACTGCCTTATTTCAATTTCAAGCTGTGCTTTAGTGAAGTATTCATCATAACATAAGGCAGAAATTGCTCAGGAGCCTCATTAATACATGCTCTGCCATGAAATTTAGGTAGTTCTTTGATCCAGTCCAGTTGGTGAGCAAATAGTTTCATTGGTCAGCAAAGAAGAGCTCTGGAGAGTTGAGGAATATAAGATCCATTAGTATTTGACATCCTCCTGGAATTAACTCACCCTAGATATTATTTCATCTAGTATGTAATAATTCACCAATGAATTTGTATGATCAGCCCAGGCTGAATTTAAAAAACAAAAAGCGCCCTCTTCCATTTTTGGTATCCCAGATTGGCACAGGGAATAGGGATCCATAAATAGTCTGAGTCAGATCAAGAACTGCTTTTAGCCTGTACCAAGTATACCTTTTCATGTCTTCATCAGGAACATTGCAGTGCTCTCTCTGCCAAAACCAAACTCGTTATCTTTTTTGCCAGCAGCAAATCAGATGCAGCCATTGCCAGCTAAAAGCCATTTTCTCAGATGGTTAAGAAAGCTCTCATACAAAATACTGATAACATAGCACGTGGGTGGTATCCATGGATAGCTGCAGACTTAGACCTGTTGTCACACAGAAACGTAGCTACCTCTCATGTTTAGTCAAGCCTGTTTAACTTCACTCAAGGTTTCTGCTAGGTAGGTTTCTTCATCTAGAAATGATGCTATATCAAGAGTAGCTGAAATTCCTCTTCAGGTAGCTGAACCTTTTCTTTTTAATTTCATTGTTACTCTCCTGCTGCAGTGGAAAAATGGTGCAAGATCTTGTCTTGTTCTGCCACTGGGCTTCTATGCTGAAGAGGTATTACATATTTTTCCCAAAATAATCTCTCAGAGTAATCAGGAACACAGTACATTGCATTTCTGTTAGTTAAGAAAAATAATTTTCAAACTACTAATAACTGTGGGCTAAAAAAGATATTTCAAATAGGACTGCATGCAAAGCACTGACAATTTGAATGTTGGACTCTTGAGCCTATATTTTTGGTTCATTGTGAGAGGCTTCTGGCATTTATGTTGCAAAATGCCGTGGGGTAAAAATGTGTATCCTGCAAAAGGCAATTCCCAAGAGAATAGGACTGGCATATTCATTCCCTGCTATGAAAGCAATGATTTGAACTGAAGTCTGATCACTGGAGCAAGTTTATTTCAGAACATCTGAAATCTGATCTGTTAGTCTTCTAACCACAGATTGTGTTGGGGCCACCTGAGCCTTAGGCTTGAAGCTCATTCATTGGTTTGGGTATGACTTTTGGATATTTTTTCACATCATGTTTCTCTTCCTCTAACCTCTCAAAGTTGATACAAAGCAGGTAGAAGAAAAGGAGTGTGTATGTTTGTGGATGTGCGTGAGTGGGCAAATAGATTTTAAAATTTCTTTCTCTCTAAAGAACTCATAAAAATAAACATAAGGGTTTACATATTAGAGGATTAAAAGCTTTCTCCTAATAACCTGACTGATTTAGGACTAATAGTGTTGGTTCAGATAACTGTATGTAGAATAAACTTGACTCATCTCGTATTTCAACAGCACATGCGGTGTACCACTGTCACATAAAAGAGGAGATTTTCCCAAATCCATTGTGATTGATTAGTCTTTGTGATCTCTAATTGCAAAATGGGTAGCCAACACCTGCTTCTCACCCAAGGATCCACAAATTAACGTTAGCAGCAGGTAACACTTGCTCTGTTTAGTCCAGTGATTTTAACTTTTTGCCAGTTGTGCCCCCAGCTTCTTGTCATCTCACTACATTAGTAGTGATACATTAGGATCACAGGTTGTGCTCCCCTCTCTCTCAGAAATGTTATTAACTGCTGACAAAAAACCTACTGGAATCCAAAAGCATGGGCTATTGTGTATCCATTGAGAAGATTCCACTCCCTGGTTTTCAGTCTTGACTGGTTTATGGCTATAATGCCTTTGCAAATCAGCCACTTGAACTGGACTGAATCTAGCTGTTTTTCATGTAGGCTCACCCTATCCATCCTGAGTTTTTGTAGGACACCTGGCTACATGCACATATGAATTTGAAGGAGATAAAGAATCATTTCCCCTTGGTTTTTAATCACAGGGATCACTGTCTATATTTCCATTAATGTCAAGGGAATCAGGAGTCTGTATAACTTCAGAAGTCTGTAGAACTTCAACTTCAGAATTTTCTGGTTTCCTTGAACAAATTTTACTGAAGTTTTGCCAACTCTGTCAGAGACCAGGGAATAGAGTTCACACTAGTGCAGATCTCATTGTTACCCTCATCAGATTTGGAGTCAGGGCTCTCTGAGGTCTCATCATCATCACTATCCACTATACCAAATATCCCCATCCCAAGCCTCAGGGTCTTCATAAAGTATTGAGTTGCAGAGCCACCTATCTGAAACAGAAGGTTGTTTTTTTCAGAAACAGCTTTTCTCTGGGCTCAGCTGCAGCAAGCAGAGCTTAAAGGTGGTCAACCTCAGTTTTAAGGTGCTTATTCCTAATTAAAGGTGATAATTTTCAGCTATAAGTTTATCAACTTGTATTCCAGATTTTCTTCTCTATCCCTCTCAAAGGCTAATAATGACTTGAACACCTGATTTTCTGGTTTCAAAGCAGTACACTCTACATCAGAAATCCATTCAGAATTAGCTAAAAGGGCTGCAAGGATTTTAACAGAGCCTGGCAGAGGTGTCTCCACTTTGCTCCACCCTCCATTGAGCCCCTTAGATTGCACTGTGTGTGGAAAGTCAGATATACATCCAACTGTGTCATCTGGGGACCACATTTCCCCCTATAATTTCCGTATTGTTATACATTTTTATTTAATTTTACCCCCAATCTTTTTCCCTGCTCTCCCTGAAAACTGCTGTCACTGACTTCCTTTGGTAGAACATGTTAACTGGTATTCCACAATAAGCAAAATATTCCTAGTCCCAAAAAGCTTTTCCAAATTCACTGTGAAATGCTGAAATTTAGCTGCTTAGGAAATGTGTTAGAAATTTTCACCAGTTTCCAAAGTTTTTGTGGTATGGTAAACTTTGGCATAGTCCTTTTTCTTTTCCATCATTTTCTCCCTAGTAAAGGAATCATGGCTCTTTATGTTTAATTGTTGTTCCTTTGTCACTAGACAAAACACATAAGTTGCACTTAGAACCCACCCCAAAACCTAAAGCACTACAGATATGTTCATGTGCACAAGAATAAAAACAAATGGCCCAACAGATTTCAAACTGCAGCAGCCTTAAATGGCACCAATATCTCAGCAGAGTTTAGAAAGCTGATCTCAGTTCTAGACAGCCTGGACAACCCAGTGGCTCCAGAAAGCTGTTCTGAGTCAGTGCAAGGGTTTAGTATTGACATTACTAAAAATAAAGAATGAGAAACATGACTGTGAATCACTGTTTTGAGTGAAGCATTCTAGATTTAGCAAATCTAGCTGGTATGCCTGTAAACCCAGCTGATTTGATAACAGCTGGGATAACTCTGTATTGTATTGTGGTTTGAAAAATCATATTCACATAAAGTATACCAATTTTTTTTTTCATTTCTGGGGTTTTGTTTTGGGGTTTTTTTCTTTTTTCTTTCTTTTTTTTTTTTTTTTCTGTTCTCTGCTGGCTTAACATTTATTATTTTTTTTAACCTTTCAAGTAGCATGTTCCATCATCCTTTACCTTGGAACTGTTATCTAATTTTTCATCCTAGCTGTTGGACTTTTTCCTAATTCTGAAATCAGTTAAAACCAAATGGGGAAAACAAAGTGCATATGGCCTTAACGAAGAGCATGCTGGAAGGGTAAACTTCTTTACACAATAACTAGTCTGCACTCAAACTGAAAAAAACTCAACAAACCAAAAATCCCAAACCATAAAGCTGCCATTACCAATATTAATTATGCTGGTATTCATCACTCAAGGCATTCAAGGCATTCATCTGTTGAGAGAAACTTTGATCTGAAAAATGTGAAAATCCCCAGTAAGAAAATCTGAAAAAATAAAGAACTCATCTAACATTGTGACAGCATAGAAAAGGTCAGGTTTAAATTCAAAGATAAGGAAAAGAACAAACCTAACAGGTAAATGAGAGAGAGAGAGAGAAAAAAAAACGACAGATTTAAAGTTAGGGGGAAAAATTCGTAATGAGTGCATACCTAGAAAGCTCAGCAAACACTGGACAGAATAAAAATAATCCCCTAGTGGACTCAAGATATGGATAATTACTGCTTTCATCAAAATGATGGGCTCATTAGTTGGTGTATGCTGTGACAAAAGTTGCCAGCCACCATAGTAAGTGATTAATTGGAACCAAAGAATTCTTCCTAAAACTCTGATGCTTATCTAAAAATTAATTTAGTGAGGAAGATGTGACAGTATGTCTGAAGGGGTGTCTCTGAATATGGAACAGATGGGATCTTGTACTTCCCAAGATGAATAACAATAGCTGCTGGACTGAACCCTCCTCTGGGGCCACATTCCTGCATGTTTGCAGGATTTAAGCTACCTCTGCTTAAAATGCCTGATGTGCCAGTAGAAGTGAACACAGAGTTGTATGTAAATTGCTGTGATTGCCTTCTGCTGTAGCATCTGATGCTGTATTCATTCACTGCTCTGTCAGTGGTACCATAGTACTGCTGAGAGAAAATTTACATTAATCCAAATCCCTGATGAAGAACTGGGTAGGGCTATTTGGAAATTGGGAGAAAAAGAAATCATAATGTAAAGTCTTTGTGAGCAGCAAATTTCCAGATCTCTACTTTTTTTCTCAAAAATAGCAGTAATCCAAAGTCCTGTACACTGCAGTGGGCTTCATTTTGCTGTTCATTCTTTTTGTAACGAAGTGTCAATATTTCTGTCAATCCCAATGGTAGTATTAGAGTAAAGGTTACTGATGCTATGCTGAAGAAAGATATGTGTGTTTGTCAGGACAAATGGCAGAGGAAACACACTTCCAGATTTGTGTGTGCTGATGGAAAGCCGTGACTTCTGCTTTTCAGTTTGTGTCTGAGGAAATAAAATAGAGTCAGGATTTAGAAACAAAGCTCATTGAACAATTATCTTATCCTCATGCTTAATTTCTAGCATTTACAGTGGAATTTGTTTTATTTTTCACCTGTAAAAGCAACTAACCAAATTACTTGTTATATGTTTTCATCTTTTTTTTCTAATAATTTTCTTCTCAATAAAATACGTAGTTCTGGTCTGACATGTCTGTAAATCAGAGTTGTCTGCTGACAGAGCAGAAGAAAATGACCTGAGAAATTTTACAATCTGTTTCAGAGATGTCTCCTCTGACTACAGAATAGTATCTCAGTGTTTCTCTGACCCACTAAACACAGCTCAATCTGCTAAAGGGAGGGATTGATTAGCTTGCACAAGCTAAAATGTCTTCCCACATGCTACAGGAATATATTGGAGAATGTTCTGTAATTTGCCTAAACACAAAACTGTGCATAGGCATCTTTTTTAAACTCTTGCTCAGATAAGAAAGCAGTCTGGAAGCTGACTAGATGTTTTGCTTATCCTGTTCTTTGGTATATTAAATGAAATCATATCTATTTGCTAAGTATCTGCTAAGTGCTTGCTTTTCTAATTAGAGGTTTCTTTTCTTACTGTATATGACTGGAGGGGCAGCAAAGGTGAGGGAGAGTTTTGTGTTCTGTTTTGGGGTTTTCTTTCCATTCATTTTTGATGGTTCTGTTGTTTGGGTTTGTTGGTTTTTTTTATGACTTTTTGCCTCATTTGGATAAAACTGAAAGCATCAAATCACCCTGGGTTATACCAAAATCCGTGGCAGCTGCAGTCCAGTAGCAGAATTCCTGTCCTGTGTTGCAATGAAAGCCCTCCCACCTTGCCACCTGCCATGGTCCCAAACTGAGCTGTGTACACAAACACCTTACATGATGAAGAGGGAGCTCAAACCGAGGGGGACTGGCAAAAAATGATGAAGGAAAGAATACAAAGGAAAAAGGTTAAAATAACTGAGAAATTACCTTTACACAGAGATCCTCTAGTACTGGGGTGACAGATGAGAAATCTTTCCATTAGGCATTCATAGCTAAGTCAGTGCTGTTCTGCTCCTCTTCAGTTTGGGAACCATGAGAATGCCCCAGGTCAATCACAGAATAACCAACAGCAAAGCCTTTGGGCACTCCCCTGGAGCAGGAGACTTGGGCTCCCTTCACCCAGTCTTCCTAATCTTTATAGTTCCCTGAACCTTTTCTGTTGCTCTTTGCTCATAGTAAACAGCTAGGTCTCAAAATTCCAGCCAAACTGTCTTATAATCATAAAATGCAGCCACATTTCTGTCATTGAACTATTCCACCCACAATCTTCTCTTCACCTTTTCTATCCTTATAAGTGATCCAAATTCCTAGTTTTGCTTCTCAGTGTTTTTCTGAGCTCTGCTGAAGTTGTGCCCTGCCTGTCACTAGCTTTAGATGATAAAAAAATACCTTTTTCATAGGTTCAGTAACTCAAAGCAGATTTCCAAAAGGTAAAGATGATCTTTTGCCTAACTTGTTTCTATTGATGAACACATGTAAACTTTAAAAGCTGACAGAATGCTGTTCTTTATTAGCATTACCCTCACATATAAGTCCATGGAGGATTACTTGGGCACTTGTGACTTTGCTGCTTGAAAAACTTCCCATCTTGAATTTTGAAAGTACCCTGTGAGCTTTCATATTCACATGTCCTCTAGAAGGGAGACTAATAACGTTGAGAATATTTCCCAGAAGCTTGATTGATGATGGTATCTTGTTCTTTTGCTTTGTAAATCTGATTTGTGTTCACACATACACCAGTTCTGAAATTAGATGGTCAAACAGCATTAATGTAATTTTTCTATAGATTATGTCTGGTTTCTAGGAATTAATTGAACTTCCAGAACAGATTCTGCTGATGTATATGAACTGTATTCCCAAGAAAAGCTTTTCCTATTTGCCTCAAGAAACTGCTGGGTTCCTTATCCAATGTAGTGCTCAATTGGGTCCTGCTATTTGGGGATGGCTGGTGTTTTCAGCTAAGTTGAGATTGCCTTTCCTTTGAAACATGAACATGAAACATTAGAAATGTTCTTGCAGTTGGTTACAATTGAGAGGGGGTGTGAGGATCTGCTCTTTACTGAACTTGAAGTGTCTCACCTCAATTTTTCTGTGCTGCATGTTAACCTCCTTGCTCACCACTTGGTACATGCTGTTTGTGCTTTCCTCCAACAACTGTGATCCTTTCTCAGTGTTGTGTCACAGGAGACATGTCACAGCCTCCAGACTAAGACAGGAACAGGCCTGGCTTGGGGCAGTGTCAGTAGATGACTCTGGTGACATGAGAATGTCACCTGTGAGGCTCCTGCACCTAAACCCACCCAACTATAGCGGGTCTTCCCCAAGCCCAATTTTATTTGCATGATAAAATGGGTTTTGAGGCTATGTGAACAGTGACACTTAGTGGCAAGTGCCAGAACTATACCTTCAGGAGAGGAGGCTGCTTTTTAGAAGAAGTAAATTGTGAGGTTGTAATGTATCTGATTGGCTGAAATATCTAATTAATTAGAAAGGCCAACAGTAGCCATTCAGCTTGGCTTCCATAAGATTAACTTAGTATTTTTGGGCTCTGCCATGGGTGAAGCAGAGGGCAAAACATCCCAGAGAAGATCTGGAGACTGGGAATTATTTAAGAACCAACAAAATTGTATTTGTTTATCTCATGCAACCTCTTGGACTCTCTCAGTGCTGTATTCCACAAATCTCAGCTTCTCTTCCCAACAGGGAGAAGGCTGCTGCTCAGGGATGGAGGGACAGAAAGCTGTGTCAGCTCCTGCTCTGCAGCTGCCCAGCTCTTGGTCACCCATCTCAGCTGCTGGTGAGCAGGTCCCTGGGGATCTCTGCCATTTGTTTCCATGCACCTCCTTGATCTCTAGGATCCTCCTACCTCAGGATCTTTCCTCCACTGACAGTGTTCAACTTTTAGCCCTTTTAGACTCTGGCCCCCAGTTTTTTCCAGAATCAGAAGGTATGGTCAGCTTCTTAATTGGCAGCACTCATTAACCAGAGGATTCAGGATACTTCACTTCTGTTCACACCTGATGGTCTGAATCCCAAAATCATGAGGACTCTTTCACATTACATTATTGTGAGGATTCAGACACGGTTGGAGAAAATGCTTAGTTAGGGCCTGAAGAAGGCCAGTCAAATCTTACATTGGGTGCTTGAATTTTATGACTTGTAGGGATCCTAAGAAGAAATAGTGAATTTATACAGATAATTCATTACCCAAGTAGATGTTTCTAGAACTAGTTTCTAGAGCTCCAACAAACACATTTAATAGCACAGGCAAGGAATACTGCACTGTGGAAGGCTGGATTTTCATGTTGTTTCATAGTCTGCTTTAAATGTTTCTGAAAAACAAGACCTCTGAATTCAAAGCAGAAACATTATAAACAGAAACATTATAATGCAGCTAGTATTTAAACAGAAACATTATAAATGGGGCTAATATATTTTCTTTAAAATCTACTAGTATCTCTCATGAATACCACAACATGGATATGTTTCTGACTCCTTTGAAATTCAGTGGCTAGCTTGAAAACACTGTAGCTTATAAATAAAATTAATTCTCATTTCAAAGAAATAACAATCAAAACAGCAGAGCTAATTCAATTAATTTTGAAGGAACAGTATTTTGTGGACTTGCATGTTTTTGTTGTAGTCACAAATCATAAATTTATTCAGAATTTGATATCAAAGGAAACTAGAAAACAAGTTGTGAGTTATGTAGAAATGTTGCTGCTGTTTCCTTTAAATAAAAAAAACATCTAATTTCTTTTCTCTGAAGCCAGCTTCAATAACAGTTGTGTCTAGTTTGTACCCTATAACCTCATATTGTAGAATAATTATATGGACTGGAAAGGGCCTCTGCACGTTGTATGGTTCAACCCACCATTAAAAGCAAGGACACTTTGCATCAGGTTGTTCAAACTGTTGTTCACTAAAACTTTTAACAGTTCCAGTTCCTTTTCAGACTTTTCCAGTGCTTGACAGTAATGTTTTTTCCAATATCTAACCAGAAACTCCCTTGCTATAACTTGTACCAGTTTCTTCTTGTCCTCCTGCTGTAGTCCCCCGAGAAGGCTCTGTCTTCATTTTCTCTAGACCCTGCCAATTGTTGAAGACATTAGAACAATTCATTTTGCCTAAAGAAAATCTTTCTGTCAATAAAAACAGAAATGAAAATATTTCTGTTTGATTTCTATGATGCTGTTTCATTTTTTTTATGCCTCTGGACAAAAATGAAGCACTCCTCATTTTTTATGTGTTGGGGAATCCCAATGACTGGAGGGAGACCTCGTTGCAATCGACAATGTCCTCGTGAGGGGAAGTGCAGGAGCAGACACTGATCTCTTCTCTGTGGTGACCAGTGACAGGGCCTGAGGCAATGGCCTGGAGCTGTGTTGGTAAGGTTAGGTTAGATGTTGGGAAAAGATTCTTTGCCCAGAGGGTGATTGGGCACTGGAACAGCTCCCCAGAGAAGTGGTCACAGCACCAAACCTCTCTTGGTTCAAGGAGTGGTTGGACAACACTCTCAGGCACATGGTGTGTTTCTTGGGGTGTCCTGGGTGGGGTCAGGCATTGGACTTGATTATCCTGATGGGTCCCTTCCAAGTCAGCATATTCTATGATTCTACGAGTGAGAAAGGAAGAAAATAAACACAAATCCTGAAGCAAAGGTAAGCTGAACCTGTAGACTGCCTTAAAGAGTACAAAATTGGAAATAAAAATCCATATTTGAAAGAAGAGGTTAAATGCAAATATTTTCATCCTAAACAGTAAGTTTAAATTTCAGAATATTTCTAAAAGTACTCAGATTTGGAAGGGTTAGAATTGTAATAGTATGAAAACCTTCCTTGCATTTTTTTCTCTTCTTGCTGTATATATTTTACCAGAAGATTGAGCACAGTTAAATGATTCATCGTCTCCTATTCTTTTGATACTGAGGTCTTTCACAAGTGCAGATTCTTGATACCTTTTATAAGGCAAAATCAGAGAGACAGTATATGTTTTGAGTTTCTGACCATAGAAGGACCAGCATTAGATCCTTGCTGTTCAACAAAACAGCACTTTTTAGCTTTGAACCCAGCATGTGATTTTCTCTGTTCAGTCTTTTGCTGAACACCACACTGCCTTCACTTCCAGGTATTCCAGTAATTGTATTTTCCAATTGATGCAGCCTAGCTTGATGAGATTGCCTGTTATGATCCCTGATTTTGATGGAAGTTTATTTCCACATCTCGCTGTTGCCCCGTGGCCAAATACAGTTTCAGTTGGAGGGAGCTGTGCAATCCTTTGCCCATCATTTGCTACTGTCTTCTTCCATTGAGTTCAACCTGTTGATGTCCTGATTGCCAAAGGCCTATCATTTGATTTTGAAAAGCCTCCTCCTCGGTGAACGCCTAAGGGTATTTTCAGCTCTATTTAGATTTCTGCATTACAGTTTTAAATTGCTACTTTGGGCTCTATTAAAACAAATCTCCGAAAGAAAATGTCAGTGTGCACAAACAGGTAATTGAAAATAGCACAGCTTAGGAACAAACACAGATTTCCTGCAGATTTCCTCAGCCTTTGTTTAAAAGCGCAGCATTAGTATTATGCTAGTGGGGATTTTTTTATTTGGTACAAGTGCTAATCATGATAAAATGTCATTGGTTTGGGTAACATATTCATTTGTTAACATATTCATTAGTGCAAGAACAAATGATCTGTAAGAGCTGTGGTGCACACAAGCAGGAAATCCCAGGCTGTAGTCCATTAACTACCAGAGTCCAGTTCCCATTAATTTATGAATGTTTGTTATCATTTTACAGCATAAAAAACCTTTATTTATGACATTCACATTTTGCTTTTAGTAGTCTATTGTTGTCAATGACTGGTAAAAGACTCCATGGTCAGCATTCTATAGTCATGAAATATTTTTGTTCTAGAGTCACAGAAATAAATATTTCAGCTCTGGCCAGCTGTATAGATTGTACAGGTAGTATCTTGATGTCTTCTGCCTTCTAAAATAATTTATACCACTGCAAATAATTAGGCATATTTTACTAACTTAGTCTCACTTTTCTTTTTTCGCACTTGTGTAAATCGTATACCAAGTTATTTATTTAGCTTCAGTGAGAGGAGTAGAAGGTCCTAGAGGGAGCTTGGAGCATTGCCTGTGAAACTGTAGATGGAA
This sequence comes from Parus major, assembly GCF_001522545.3. Classification (NCBI taxonomy): domain Eukaryota; kingdom Metazoa; phylum Chordata; class Aves; order Passeriformes; family Paridae; genus Parus; species Parus major. Next base: position 31,912,930 of record NC_031768.1, read on the forward strand.
TTTTCTTTAAAAAACTCTTTAGTGAACCATTGCTACTTTCAGAGTCAAATATTATTTAAAAAAATATTCCAAACTATTTTTAAAAAAAAAAAATCCATTAGAACCAAATTGGTGTGTTTCGTCACTGACTTTTTCCAGGAGCTAAGAAGGTTCTCTAATTCTCAAGATAGTGTTTTTTTTATTATTCTACATATGTTATTGACACAATATTGGCAGTGAATAAATAACTGATTTCAATCAAATTTCAGTAGGCCATTTAATTTCTTGTATGGATGGAGTCAGATCTACCATAAAACACTATACCTGCTTTTGTCACTCTTCTATATATCAACCAGTGCAATGCAGTTTTCTGTATTATATAAAATAATACTACTGCATGATTTCACAACCTAATCTCCTTTCCTGGTTAAGTCAACTGTGATTTTTTCACTCAGTTCATATTTATGTGGTAGCCACAGCTTTGGCAGCAAGCTGTCTGCACTATTGCTTTGTGCTGTACTAGTGCTTTATGATGTGAGCATTCTATGTAAAGGAAAGGAAACCCTTAAAATAAAAAACAAACAAAAAAAAAACAACCAAAAAAATGTAATTGAGTTGTAAGTATTGTAGATGCTCTCAGGAATACTTAAAGAAGATTGAGGGACTTTTATTGACCTAAGCATTTCAGAAACCAAAGTCAAACTGAGTATGTCAGCCGGCAGCATTAAACGGATCAGCTCTGAATTCTCTTGATAATATTACCCAGGACTGTCTGTTGGAAGGAGGCAAGAACTTTCTCTGCTGTTTGTCAGCTCCTTCTTATTGCCTTAGACATTTTCTGATGTTTTTATAGTGCTAGAGTAGCTCCACATTTGTTGAACTCCTTGCTCTGAAAAGACAAACTGTTGCTTTAAAAAATGGGCTGGTCTTTGGAAGTCTGAGTTACTGAAATTCTGTTCGCTCCCAATCAGTCTTCCTTCATCCACAGACATTTCCCAAAGTAGGCAAATAGGCCTTTTCAGTGAGTGTCTCTTTGACAAATGCTTTTGGAGTAAAATCCTTGTGGTGCAGAGCTGCCCACATATCCACACGGGATCTGCATGCTCTGTTACACCATGGGCTGGGATCACATACAGGGTGTGTTTGGTGTGGGGATTTGCCCCCCAGTACTTTTGCTGCCAAAGCTAATGCCTAGGTTAGAGCTGAGGCTCCCTCAGCAGGGCTGGGATTGTGTGGTTTGTGGCTCTTGGGCACTGAGTGCAGAGCACCTGTGGGTTACAGTCTGCTGGCCTTTGCTGCAGAGCGAGTCAATAGCACTTGCTGAGCAGGCACTTCTTGAAGAAGTGGTGCTGTGCTGTCTTTGGGCTGTGAGTCACCCTTCCCAGGGGACTGGCCAGCCAGGTGGCACACCAGAGCCTCCAGTGCAGACTCTCCTGGCACCCCTGCCTGCTCTCACTCCATCCTCATGACCATTCACCGTGTTACATTTGAGAGCTGCAGCACCAGGAGTGGCCAACAAGGTGCTCAGATCTGGGTGTAAATGGTTCACAAATGCCTTCTTCACAAAGCAAGTAACAGCATTTCCTGCAAGGAGAAATGCTGTCTGTGTTTACATTATAGGTAGTATGGAATACCCAAACTGTAGTTTGCAAAGTCCTTGTATACTGCAACAAAATTGTTTTAGAAGCCAGAAATATATTTACGATGTATACATACAGATTCTACCTCAATTGGGGCATAAAACAGTGGGGGGAGGGGGCAAGTGGCTTGGAGCATCTGGGTTTTACTATGCTATGCACAGTAATATCATATTTTAACATGTGATTTCCTCAGTTTTATTCTTTTCCTAAGCTATTACTCATCTTGACTGCACTTGTATATTATGCATGAAGACAAACTTGAGCTTTGTGGAATGTACGATTATCTTGGGAATTCCCGTGTCCAAAAGTGCATGTTATTTAACAATGTATTTAGACAACATCAGCTTCAGTCTAAAAGGATTTTGTGTCAGTTTTCTTTTTGTGGTGTCTCTTACTGCGGATACACACAAGCACAGTCACACACAAACGTACCAGCACAACATCCTGCAGGGGAAAAAGGGAAAACCCCTTGTTCTGAAGAGTGAAATAAACGTAATGGAAGCTTTTTTTTGAAGGCAGTATTATCAAGCAGAAAAGTAGTTAGAGAGGACCAGGAGGAAAATATTTAAATGTAACTACATCCATTTCTACCAGCTAATAAAGAACATTTTCTTTCCTTTCCCTAGTGGGAAAATAGAGGACAACTTCCTTTAGCACAGTTTCTATAGTGACAGTATTCTCAAAATCATCTTTATGCACTCAAAAATAGCTTGATATTACAGTGTAGAAATGAAGCTTAATCAGAGTTTTCTGTCCTCTAGAAAACAGTTAATGATCTGAAAAACAGGAATTAAATTGCATGGAACATTAAATTCTTCTAATTTAGTAACTGAACTCTTGTTTGCTCCTGCTGAGGAGGAGAGTGATGGCAAATGCCATCCTTCCCAGCCTCATATCCCATCTGAGGTCCATGATGTCTACTGTGCTTTTGTGTTTGAGCCCACAGGTGCTACATCTACCCATTCCTTAATTTTCTCTTGGTCTAGGTGCAACTGAGCTCTCTGGTTTTTCTTGTGCTCTGTGGCAACTCTTCTCAGCTCAGACACCTGTGAGCTGGACATGGCTCTGGTTGTGGCACAGCTCCCTTGTGAGCTCACAAATCTCCCTTCATAGTTAAGACACAAACCCACAGCCCTCTGTCCTCTTCTACCCTCCCAACATCCTTTTCTTCAAATGGCATCTCCTGCTGGGCATCACCCCTTTCTTCCTCCTCTCCGCAGTAATTTTCTCTTTCTCTGCTGCTCACACAGCCAAACCACCAATTAAAGCATGTTGCTTTTCTTACTCTCTTGCCCTGAAATTCCTTTTGTTTCTGTCAGCCCTTGCTCTGTATACTCTGCCGTCCTTTTGGGGGATTTTTCAAACATCTACCACTCCTATGTCCAGATAAGGACCAAAGTGGTGGTTTTTTTTGTTTTTTTTTAATCTGACTAGAGACTGTAAAATGTCTCATGGTTCTTTTCCTCAGGGTCGGGATTAATGTGGGTTTAATGAGCGAGAGACAGTATTCTTGTTTGGACTTGGAGAAGTTTATTATTATTTCTTATCTATGTTACATTCTCACAGACTGTGAGTTCTTCAGCACACTAAGCTAACAAACTAAAAATGGAGCCCCAGAATCTCTCCACAAGGCCTTTTAAGTGTAAACTACCCAATCATGAAATGCCAACTAAATTACTTTTACTTTTAACCTGATAATCAAGCACCCATGTTTCACATTGTGGACTTTTCCACCCAATAACACAATATTACCCAAGCCCATGAAGAAGAAGGTGAAAAAGCAAGACAAGCCTACGCCCTAAAACCTCCATCTTGCTACGTATATATATTACTATATCCCAAAACCTTAACCTATAAATTTTTTACCATGTGATATAACACACTTCTATTCAAACTACACATTAACACATAAACAATCTCAGTTCCATCAGTTTTGGAAGCCTTTCCCACAGCCTCAGGTCAAATACAGTGTTCTGCTGTGGGTCAGTGCCCGTCAGTACAGAAAGCCTGAAATTCTCTGTGCACGGGGTTCCATCAGGAGAGTTCATCCAAACCCTAAATATTTCAGTTAACTTCTTTCTTCCATTATCTATGGCCTCATCCTTCAGACAGATTGGGCAGTAAATTACAAAGGACTTAGGTAGTTCATGGCTGATTCATTACATACAGAGGCATTAAATATTGAGTAATTTTACATAATTAACAGAATTCTTAAATTCATGCAAGCAGGTTCCTCAACCAGTGACAGTAATTACCCTTCAGTTATTGATGAATAGTAGCACTAAAAAAAATCAGCATCTTCCCTGGATTGCACTTACAGGTGAACCTGTCTGTCATGATGCAGCCATTGAAGAGTGTGCATATTTAGCTAGTTAGCTGATTCTGCACTCGGAGCTGCAAGAAATTGCTAGAGAAAGTCAGCTACTTTTGCATGAGTTTAATTAAAGTGAATGATACATTGCATTTTATTTGTATCTATTATGTGTAGCTATTTTAATGTCCGCTTGCACATCAGGACTCATTACTATTCACAGTTTCTGTTACTTGTTTTGCAAACATGCAAATAAAGAAATAATTATGACTAATAGAGCTCACCCATGAGAGATGAGGGGGAGAAACGATCATGAAGTTGTTGTGCTCCTGGAAAATCAGCGAGAAATGTTTGAGTTGTGCAAGCACCTAAGGTAAAATATGCCTCTGCTCAAAATTTCTGACATGCCCCCAGCTGTTCAGGGCAAAGAGATCTTGCCGTGCCTGATGGGTCTGTCATCCAGGTTGTCCTCTGCGGCTGGAGCCTGAAAGTGCTTGTGCAGCCCTGCTGAAGGGCCAGGAGCGTTGCTTCTCCCACATTCAGAGATGCTCCTGGAGCCCATGGACCCTCTCATGGAGCAGCTGCTGGCAGCTGGGCCTGAGCCTCACTAAAGATGTGCCTCCCTTCTCTCTGGCAGTGCTGCAGATGGTCTCACAGGACTGTACTGAGGAATGCCATTCCTGAGTGAATGCATTTGAACAAAATCAATCACTCTGATAAACGCCTTGCTTGTGCTGTTTTGAAAGTGTTGTTTTACTTCCAGTGAAGCTGCTGCAGGAGGCTTCCCCACAAAATGAGGTTTCCCTGTGTTCTGCCAAGTGGCAGTCCCCAGGGCTGCCTGCCCTTCCTGCTGTCAGGCTGTGCCAGCCTGGTGCTGTTCACAAGGGCTGCATGTGCTGCACTGTCATTTGACTCGTGGCATTTGCTGAAGGAGCCACTTTGATGTATGGAAAGCAACCGAGGAAATTCTGATATTCAAAAAAATACACATAAAATCAATCCTCTTGATCCTAAAAATTAGCACGATGTCTAACCACTTGTGTTCAAACATAAATATTGGATAAATACTTATTAATTTACAAAGCAGTTTTTACTTTGAAGACAGATAAGACCATTTCAGGTTGTCTACTCAGGTACTGAGTTTTGTCAACTTACTTAAGCTTTACAGAAGTGATGAATTTTAAAGTCTATGCTGGTGCCTAGGATTATATTGGCGTATTTTCAAATAAGAGATAAGTCAATAGGTTAAAAGCAAACCAGAATGTTTCTTGCTTGAATATTGTAATCGATGTTATAATGTTATTACCTTTTCTCTGTTAGAGTTCTGAATTATCAATGGCCCAAAGGCTTTTTTTATTCATTAAAATAATTTGTTTTACCTTTCATTCTACTAAGGCCAGTGAATTTAAAATTCTTATAATTTTGCCTAAATGAAAACATCTATTATGCAGTAGGGAAAAAGATGCATATGTGATTAGTCTATGATTATCTTGCTGTTAAAATAAATCTAAACAAATGGGATTTTTATTGTTCCAGTGCAGACTGTCTGAACGGTAAATTATTCTAAATTGGTCATAAGCCACAACCCATTCAAGTTTGTTCAGAGAGTATAGGCAAAAGTGTATCTTTTATTATTTTAAAATATAGTTAGTTTTTTTCATTCTTGATGGCTTTTCTGGTTATAGGCAATAAATGTAGCTGCATATTACTGCTTTGTGTAACTGATATGCCTCCATGATATTCTTTAAAGCACCAATGATATGACTTTATTTGAATTTTTAATAACTGAGTACCCTGCAGAAGCCAATATAAGTAAATGATGGTTAAAATTAGATAGACACATAAAGTGAACTCACTGTCAATTTGTCTTTGAACTCCAGATGCTCAGTGTGAGAGGTGCCATAGGATGAATGAACAGTGTGCTACTCTAATGAAGGAGAAAGAGCAGTGCTCATGTATAGATGGAGAGATAGACTGCAATCACAAGAGTACAGACAGCCCTGAATTGTCCTTGGAGCACCTTCTCTGAAGGTGAAGCCAGGAAGCTGCAGAGGCACTCACTTCAGCCAGCTGGGCTGTTTCTGGCACTGCTGCTGAGCTTTCCCCCTTGGCTGCTCTGTTCTGACCTTGGATAATCCCTGCATCCTGTCTTGAGACAGGAAACGTGTGGTGGCCTAGAATGAACGAGATCTACACCCCTCCTTTTGGCAGGCACATTACCTTGCAGAAGCAGCAACTGCCTCTTTCTTAAACAATGTGAGCTGACTGGAACCCCTTTATTTAGATCCCAGTATAGCAGAAAATAGTATTCTGTCTTGTTAAAAAGTTGTTTCAGCATGCTCTGCGGTTAAAAAAAAAATCTCTGACCTAACATGAGGAGCGCTCAGTCTGAGAAGATGAGAGAAGACGACTAAAGGGAACCATGCACAGATCTTTTCAGTAGTTTAGTTACTTAACATATTGTTTAATCTTGCAGAAAAGAGCGGCTCATTACTAATTGGTTACTAATGCTCACCTTCTGTAGCATATTATGATGCTTTTATAGCCTAAAAACCAGCGTTGTGTGTTTGGTTATCTTCCTATGTAAATTAAAATATTTTTTTCAGGAGGAAATGAAAACACAGCACAGAGCACTATTACAGCATTCAACTGCAGGGTACAGGCTGGTGCATACTTAAAAGCTGGTTAATTTAGTGCTTCAAAATACCCCTCTGCTCCTAGAGTGGTTAGAATGAAGGAAAATAATTTCCCCAGTGTGGGCCAGTTTAGAAAACGTAATGATTCACATTTTTCTGTAGAAGTACACAACTGTTTATTCAACACTGGCATACCAAGCTCCCGAATGATTGCTTTCTCTGCCAGGCTGTGGCTGGATGGCAGGGCGGTGTTGTGTGCTGTAAAGTGCTGGTGTCTCCTGTACAATCTGTGTGCAGTTTGACACAGTCGTTGCAATAGGTTGGATGGATAAATGGGTGATATTTCTATCATGTTCTAAGATGTCAATCTCACCCAGTTTCTGCTTTTACTGCAAGCAAGAACTTGCAAGTTTTCATTTCACAAACAAGTTAATATGTTGATATTAATATTGATATAAGTTCCTTTCTAAGGCCAGGGATAAAATTTTCTCATAGAAATGTTCTACTGGGAAATGCTGATGCAACTAAATCAAAGCCTTATGATGGAATATAGCTTTTTTTTAAAAAAAGGAGTTTAGGAAAAATATCACCAAGGTTTTCAATGCACTTGACAAATTTTTAATGTATCGAATTAAGATATTTATGGACAAACCATATCTTGAAAATCGAAAAAATATTCTGGAATATTTTGCTTTGCGAACAATTCTGCTATATTGATTTTTTTTCTTAATGATTCATGATGAATACAGTATTTAATACCTTAGAGCTTTGAAATTAATGATTAATATAATTTTTGGCCAAGTCTGGCTAACTGTACAATGATATTTGACAGCAGAGGCACTGACATACACACGTGAAATATAGTTCTGAATCTGACCAATAAGGCTACTCCTTATCTAATTTCCTAATTCAGTGTGCTTCCTCCACAGAGATAAATAGTCCCAAGATATAAGTTTCAATGAAACTGTTCCATGGAGATGAGTCTTGTTCTGATAACAAGCTCCATGAAGTGATGGCTTGTACTTAAAAAGATACTCTTTCTATCATAACTCAGGTTCAGATAAATCCTTAAGCTAATCAGACATCAAAAATGAGAAAGAAATGTAGCAAAGGAATTTTAGAGGGAGCAGGATACTACACTGAGGTGTCAGTGTTCAAAGGGCCTGATGCAGTCACAGATTTTCCATGAGGATTTCCATTCTGTTCTTCCGTAATTCATGGTTCCTGTAACACAAGTACAATCTCCTTCAAGCACTTTTCTCCCTGCTGCTGTACTGCAGCTGAGGAAGCTTGCACCAGCTTTCTCCTGCAGCAAATTCTCCTACTGTGAACTCAGCTGTTCCCAGTCATGAGTGAGAGTCACAGACTCTTATCACACATAGCAGGACTTAGTCAGGCTCTGGGCCATCAAAGTGCTTCATTGATTCTCCCACTTTTCCCACAGTGCTGCTATTCCCTGGTGAGCAGGGGAGATGCTGGTTTATAATTTGTTTTTATTTTCCTTGGTGGGGCTCTCCCTAGCAATGTTAAGTGTTTTACTCTCTGGGTCATTTCAGGCAATACACTTGCCACCTGCAAAATGCATAGAGATCTGTGCTATTTGTTAGTCCAGCTGAGAACTACAACCTAAATAGTAAAATTCCTGGATACTTTGTGTTCCAAATGGACTCAGGACTCCAAAGAAACACCATGAAATACCTGCTTCCTATAGAAAGTTAAAGTATTCTGTATGTTATTTTGGTGTTAAATAAACCACAATATATAACGTTAGGTGCTCAAATTTTGGCAAATGATATAATATTTATGTAGCCAGCTGCATAGTCTAGTCTTCAAAAGTATGTTTAAATTTTCTGTGAGTTATCAGCAATTGCTTTTCATGGGGTGTGTTGATGCCCCAAAACTCTGAAAAGCAGAACTCTTACATGATGTTGAACTGTTGCTAAAGGACCTACACACAGGCAGCAAAACCTGGAAGCACTGATCACAGATTTACAGTCAAACATTTTCCAGGAAGCTCGTGGGGAAAATGATGCTTGCATCAAACAGAAGTATCTTATTTTAGAAATATATTAAGAGAATATAAACAGGGACTCGGTTAAGCACTTGTGTTACTAAATGGCAGCATTCAAATTGCAACTGCAGTAATCATAACTCTATTATAGTTTTAATGTCATAGTATGTAGTTCAACATCTCTTCCTGCAACTTTCATGCTATTTCCAGCCAAAACAAAATATCAATTAGCTCTATGGTATGAGTAGTTTCAGTAATTTTTCTATTTGTATCATATCAGCAAAATCTGTCCATCTTCATGAATAGAGCTATATATAAATTCTCTGTGAGAATTTGAGCACTCTGGGCAGAAGATGAGGATTAAGAGGTTTTACTCAAGCAGTGCTTCCTTGTTAAGTAGAATCTGAAGGGATTTTTTGGGGTTTTTTTGTCTTTTTTTTTTTTTTTTGAGGGGCTGTGTTGAGATTGGGATTTTTGGCTTTCTAGGTTTTTTAACTGAAAAATTGTCTTCTGGCAGAATTTTAGAGAGAAGGTAGATTTGTGTAAATTGATGGCGATGTAAGAATGTAATTGTGTAGCTGGTACACAGTTTAACTGATGTTGTTCTGATACAATTAATCTGTGTCATATTTGAATGAATATGAATTTACAATGTCTTCCTTGTACAATGGGGGAAACAAGAACAAGGAGACCTTTGCTCTTGAACATATGAGAAGAGCTTGTGATACTACAAACAAAGATATTATTTTATGTGAAAAAAGGTCAGATATTGAGGTTTTGGTCACAAAAATATTTTTACAGTAGTGTTTCTGGATGGCATTTTTGTTCATCTGTTATACAAAAAAATGTAATGCTGTCATCTTGTAATTATCTCTGTTCTCAACTTTCATCTGCCATGCACAGTTGGCAACAGATGCTCAGGCACTCTGCAGTGAGATGCTCTTCAGCCACAGACTTTACAAGTACAGCAGTGCTGTTGAAAAAGTAATCATGTTCAGGGCAGTATTTCAAAGCTCCTAATTGAAAAGGAGAAGTAATTTCCACTGGGTAACTCACATCCATTGTGCCAAATATGGTTTGAAGTGAGTTATAATGTTTTCTCAAATCTTTCTAGAGAGGTCCATATTAAAATCTCTGCCCTTCGTTTAAACTGCAGAGGTCCCATAACTGAGAATTTGGAAGGGCCTTCTGGAGACTGCCTTTTAAAGGATAAGCAAACCTTCTCTATAATAGATTAATCGGTCTGATGACAAAATTTTTGTCCCAGCTGTCATTTCTGCAAGATAGCAGTTCTAATGGGTGGCACTGAAGTGAGTTCTTGGAGTAAACCTGACAGAGGACGTCAGGAAAACGTATCAAACATTAACTACTTCAGAGGTAACTCTGCTTTTACAAATGCAGGTGTAGGCACTGCCTAAAGAATGTGGCAGGTGTTTCATAAGGAAGTCATGTTTGATTGTGAGATATGTAATTTGTACTTTAAAGAGGTTTTCAATGCCTACCATAGTGATTTATTTTTTTCTAAATATACTGATTGATATGAAGATCCTAATGTCAAAAGTCATTATGTAATTCTTTGAAATTATTATACTTGTTACATCAAAAATACATATGGTACATGTAGGAGACCAAAACACTTAGGCTGTCTCTCTCATTTCGTACCAAGCTGCCATCTCAGTAGAACTGGCATTTTAAATCCTTTTTGGCAAGAGATAGAGAAAAATATCATATTTTGACACATGAAACATTTCACTAAGTTGACATGTCTGTACCACCTGTCTGTCCCAAAGCAATGGGTTGCACCGAGCATATGCAGGATGATGTTACACCTGACATGTTTTTGGTTGTTTCATGTTTTGTGGGGTTTTTTGCAATGTTTCAAATATATATTACTTACTATACTTATTATGTCTCCATGAAATTAAATATTTTGGTGTGGACAAACCCCTTTTTTTGTGATAGCATTTGAGAGGGAAAAATAAGCATAATGCTCTGGCAGTGTTTTTCAGGATACGGTCTCTCTTTAATCAGATGAACTGTAATCTTTGCTTTCTGCAGAGATAGGGAAGTGTAACACCTGGTATACTCTTTAGGGATCTAACACAATAAGAAATGAAACAGCAGCTCTGTAGTGGAAGATTTGCACTGTTGCTGCAAATTCCTAAATCCACAAATCTTAGCTGATACTCATGAAATGACAGAAAAGGCAGGTTACAAAGGCAAATGAAGGTATAGATACATTGTTGTAAATTCCTGGTTCTTATTAAGATCTAACTTCATGACAACCAGTCATGGCATCATGAGAGTTTATCAAGTTGGTCAAGGATTACTTTCTGCTTTTATTTCTCTGTCCTGACTACTCCTCATGGTTTTCCTATCATTCCTATGGCTAGAAGTAGTTTCCAGGACGAGCTGATACATCATCTTTCCAGAGGTGAGGCTAATCAGCTCATGCTTCCTTTCTCACTACTTCTTGCTCATCTTGGTGGTAGGAATGACATTTGCTTTTCTCCAGTTTTTGGACACCTCTCCCAGTCACCCTGACTGATCAAGGATTTCCCAAAGGGGCTCTGCAATCACATCTGGCAGCTGCCTTGGCACTGGTGGGAACTGCTTTTTTGCCATCATCTTCCTCTTGTCCTGCCAATCTCTGCATAATTTCATTACCAATTCAAGGCCTGAGTCTTTTGGGTTTTTTCCCCCTTTGAAGGCATTTAGAAGCATTGCATTTCTGCAAATTTCAGTGGGGTTTGAAGGTGTGCAAGTGTTCTTCACAGACAGAGCTCTGAAACAACACTTTAGCTTCTGCTTGACCCAGAGCTTGATTTTAGCATAGAGGTGCCACCAACAAATACACAAATTCAGATAATGTGATAATGTAAAATGTCATACTAAATGTTTTATCTTCAACTGATAAAATGAAAAGGAAGATCTCTAGTGAGAGACAAGCCTGGACTGCAGATTTGAGATAAGTTTTGTGATTTTACAAGCTCCTGCTTAGGTTATGGTGATCTGCACAATGTTTGAAATCAGGTAGAATTAAAAACTACAAGAGCAAAAAGAAAGAATAACACCACTTTGAGAATTTACTTGTATTTGTACATTTTCTGATAGAAATTCTTGTCTGTCTAAATACAAAACTGGTACAATTTTTCTCAAACACTTCTTCATATCCTACCTTTGTTCTTCTTTTCCTAACTCTTGTCAGAACCATGAATTCATTAGTTGTATTTTGCTCAGTTAGATTTATCAGATTTATTGCTTTCTTGCTATAAAATTCAGTATTTATCTTCAACAACATATGTATTTTGGAACACTTGCATGCATAGCCACTGTGATTTCATCATGCCATATTCCACTGCAAATAACAAAGAGTGGATATCCTCTATTGTGATGCAATGATCTCAGTAAAATTGTGTAACTCGAAACTTAATAGAAATTTCTGCTCAAGTTCTTTTTCTCATTCAACTCCTTGGGAAGGTTGCAATAAAGTTTTGCTGGGTTCTGCTAAGGTGAAATCGAAAGAACTGTCCTACACCCACTGTACATGGAAATAACAGAATGTGGAGGTAGGAAGAGACAGGATATTTCCTTTTTGCTCTGTTGTTAGGGCCTCAGCAATACAGAGCAGTGATAACAAAGAAAGTCCTGTTTACTGTCAGTGGAGAAAACTGTCTATTTTGACAGATTCTATGAGAAATTTATCTGCAAAAATCTAGAAATTGTTTACCAAGAATATACACACTATAATATGTGTTTGCTGTTTGAGTGTTTTGGTAACAGTTTGGGCAAATTTTAAACATAGATAAATGTATGATTTCTAAGGCTAAGCTGCCCTTCTTGTGACTTTTGTGTTCTTGATGCTTGATGAATTTTTTTCAGGACTTTGAAAAACTTTTTTTTGTAATGTTAAATAAGATGATGTTGGCATTATAACTTCATACTTAGAAGTGGCTGTAGCTTTTTTGACTGGAATAAAAACAATAATTATGAAGTTGATCTGAGTCATTTACTTGACATTGCTATTGCTTTTGGTATATGTACTGAAAATAGATTTCTATAATGAGACAAGTCAGATCCCATAATGTCTGTTGACATTAGGAACATCACCTACAATATACCAAAATTATTTTGATATAGAAATTCTTAGTCACATAATAGAACTGCATTTTATAATAAATTTCTCTAAAGAGAACCTTGTTTAACTCATGGATTTGAGTCTTTTGGCATTATCCTCCTGGCTGTATAATTTAGAGCAGTCTTATGCTGAGTTCTCCAGGAAGTTCCTAATGTTCATTATAAACCTTGTTTATACAACAGTGTGTGGAGCACATGTCACTTGGATGAATGTATGAAAATATTTCTGGTAGGAGTTGTGATTAATAGATTAAATATTTGGGTCTCTGGTAGGAATAGAGATAATGCTTCAGATTATTAATATACTTCTTACATGGATTTTGGCAGAGGCAGCAGGTGTTACACTTTGGTCATTGACTTCTGTTTGCTTGCTATTCATCTGGATCAGTTTAGGCCTTTGCCATTTGATTACACTAACTTTTACCTACTTCAGAATTCTCATCCACTCAAATATATTTTAATGACACACCAGCTTTGTGCCCTTATTTCTAATTCCTTCAGTTTTCAAAAAAAAAAAAAAAAATTGAACAGAATCAAATATATTCAACTTGAATGGTTTTTTTTTTTAAATTTTTTTTGGTACGAGAAACAATTGACTGCTAAAATAGTATGGAAATTTTCAAGGTGTGGTGCAAACATGCCCTTTTCCTACAACATTTCCTGATCTACTGCAATGCTTGCCAGTTTTAAATAAGAGGTCTAAAGAGCTTTGCAATTTACCCCAGTCTTGGGTGTGAATTGCACCTCTCTGGGAACATAATTCATACCCTTGGCTGACATGCAAACACCAGGAAAATTCTGATTTTTTTTTTTCCCATTTCAGTGTTTTTAATAGGAACAGTTCTGAGTTCTGGGGTACCTAAATTAACCAAAAATATATTTGATGGAAAAAGACATGCTTTGGAGCACTGGCTTTTGGATAGCCCTAATATCTTTGGGAGAATGGAAGAGCTTAGACAAGATTGGAGAACTGAGATAGAAGGACAAAGCTTTAGCATGGTATTTTTCCTTTTCATCCAATTATTGTCTAATGTGAGGTGCATAAACTCTTTCTCTTGTTCCACTGTTTGGCTAACTTTGCAAGAAACTGTATATTGCTGTCAAAGGAATATTTTTTTCTTGATCTTCTGGATCTGTGAAACTAATCTTTCTGGTGACACAATGATATATCTTCAACAGAAGGTGTGCAGTGTGCTGCCATCCAGCAGCAAAACCTGCTGAGTCTGCTCCATAACATATCTTTAGGCATTTAAGTTTTCTGGAGCACCTCAGCATTTTTTGACAGAGTTTTGCTGAGTTTTTCTCCTGAACTTATGATTCATGTGATTTGGGTAAATAAATGCTTTGAGGAATGTCTACCTGGCTTTGCTGACCCTCATCTAGATAAAGATTGTCATGCTTGAGAAAAAGCATCCGTTTTACATTTAGTCTTCATTCTTTAAAACATAATCACATTTGGTTTTCTTTAATTTTAGATGCATTGACCAGTGGCAGCTGTCCAAAGCTGTCCCCTGGATGCCTTTCTTTTTCTTTTTTTTTTAAATTTGTAGGATTTGAAGTTTTTTACCTCACTTGCAGAGTAATTAGTGTTTGATTATTATCAAAGAACAAAACTTCAAGTAGAACAGTACCTATGGTTGTTGTTGTGCATTCCTACATCTGTGTATTGTAATAAGAACAAAATTAAAAGAAACTAAAATGAAGGATCAGATGAGAAAATGCTTTGGTTTAATATTTGATCACTTATTTCTCCCAGGCTGGTAATGCCACTTAATTATGGAGGTCACCAAACTCAAATTACCAGAGTGGCAGAAGGTGGCCAGTTTCCAACTCTGATGAGTGTTCATCTTTATGGGTTTGGAAAAAGATATAAACTGTGTTAGGTTTGCTCCTCAAACTTTGTTCACTGTAATGGCAGCTGACACATGTATGTATTTACCAACTTAGCTTTTTAAAAAATGTGTAATTAAAAATTCTGTTGTTCAATAGCTGCTTTCAATAATTCACTCATTACTTAGTTCATTTGTCACTCAGTTATTTCCTACAGAACAATTTCAACTGTCTTTCCCATGTCTTTCATTCTGCATTTTGAGAATGAGAAAAATCTGTTTCCAACAGCTTGTGCTTTGAGTCTTTTGTTTTCATTTTTATGAAATGAAATTTCCTGTTATGCTAGGAAATGAAAAAGTAAGGATTTCAGTCAGGGTTTCATTAAACAGCGTTTCATTACCAAAAATGCACGTCCACTTCATTCATGTTGTTCACAATGGACCAGTCTTTTAGTATCAAAACTACAATAATAACTTTTCCCTTTCATAGGCAGTTGAGATGCATATTATGAAATTTTACATGAAACACTTCACAGCTGGGCATTATGAAATCTATTTTGGAGAACAACATTAAAATATAAAATAGCCATGGAAAAGACATCTCTTTCTTCCTGTATTGACATAAGGTTTTGTAGAATTCAATATTTTCTAAGATCTAATTCAACAACAATTAGACAATAACCAAAGAAAGATCTAATTCAACAAGAATTCAACAAGAGAGAGCTTTTCTCTCTTGCTACAAGTTTAGAGATGATTAAGTGAAGAAGTGATTAAGTGTGAGTAAGTGTTGATATCAGGTAAAAATGGAAATTACTGTTAGCCCTTGGACTTTTATATGTCTTCCTGCTGTACTTCCATTTGTCTGGTACAATTCAGCAATAAGGAGAGACCAGGAAAAGCTTGTCCTATTCTTCTAGTGAAAGAAGCTTTACTGAACTGGGATAGTTAATAGTGATTAAGGAAGGTTCAGAAAACTTATGCTGGAAAGCTTACCAGGTTTATATTTTTGCAGTGGGAAGTGATTAAGGCTGGAGAAATTATTCAGAAATAAAAACTGCAAGATTCTAAGCAGAACATTTCTTTCCATCTGGCTTAAACTGAAATTTGGAAAAAGAAAAATATAGAGGTAATAATAAAACTTCTCCCAGTTTAAGTATTCAGAAAGGAAAAAAATGCAAACTGAATAAGCCAAAAGACACTGAGTCAGAGAAACGTGACTGGGTCAATATTATTGTTTCTGTCGTGAAATAATAAAAGGAAAAATTACCAGGAAAAAGACTGCTCTAGAGTTAATTACCAGTGACATACGCTTCTGATCAAAGGATCAGCCTGCGTCCGCAGAAAACACCATACAAACATTATATTGACCCCATGACTTTCCCCTGTAGCACCTCCCTGCATAAATCCGTGTAAACAAAACAAGCTCCACAACCTTTTCTGGCTCTGAAAGCGTTTCCCGTGTCTCCCCGGCTCGGTTCCCAGGGGCACAGTGCCGCTGTCGGTGTGCACCCTGGGCTGCTGGCCGAGGGAGCTCAGCGGGGCTGGCCGGCCGGGACTGCGGCCGCAGCGGGATGCGGGGCTGGCAGAAGCGGGACTGATGTCAAGTGGTTACCGTGGCAACAGGGAGGGGACCAGCGGAGGGAGGGGGAGCAAGGGGGAAGGGGGGGGGGGGTGGCAGGGTTACCACGGCAACAGATGAAGTGCCTTCCTCCCCTGGGTTGGAGATGCAGCTGACCTTATATAAAATTACCTGCCTGGTGCTGGTGGGTTTAGGCACAGCACATCAAGAGCTCTTGTGTTATCACCTATTTATATTAACTATTTTAACCATTTTGTTTCTAGTTAGAAAGTGAAGCTGCACTGGAGAGAAAGTATTTTTCCCACACAAGCTACACTCACATTCATCTCTTCATATAACTAGTTCACAAGTTGTGGAAGAATTGTTTTTTATTCTTTCTAATATAGTGTAAAAAATGTGTAGCAATATGAAGAATTAATCAAGAAGTACCAGAAGACATGCTGATTTAAGGAATGAGTTTGTTTTGCACATTTTTATAGGACAATATCTCATCTTCCCCAATGAGCTTTGCAACACAGATCTTCAAATTTCCTGTTTGGGTTCTTTTTTTTTTTTTTTCTTCTTTTTTTTTTCCCTAATCATATCAAGTACTGAAAATTTCTGGTAGTTTCCTTTTGAATTTCCCCAACTGGTGAATGATTGAGTTTGTGAATATAAGAGGAATGTGCTCATGTAAAACTGATAGGAAAAGCCTGAACTCCTGAAATTTCTTTCATTGCAATGGCAATCAGCCATCTGCTGTTTCATCTGGTGTCCCTTGTCCCCTGACTAGGGACAGTGAAAAATTACCAGTGTCAATCGATGTTTTAATAAGTCTCACATCAAAAAGAATGGACTGCAGTCAAGGAGGAACTGAAATTTGATGGACTTTGTTTTGAAAAGAAGGATTTTATGGTGAGGTAGAACTAACTCTGAGTGTCACACCACACAACACAAGAATATTTGGGAGGAAGTATGGCTTGGATCACTGGAGCTCAGAGCCTTGGAATTGGACAAAAACATAGATCAAAATTTAAAAAAAACAAAATGCAAGGGATTAAGAAACTGAGGCAAGGACCAGCCCCCAGATACTTATCCTATGAAAATGTCTCTTTGCTTTGGTCTCTGTTCTGAAGCCTAGGTGAAGCATGAATACATTTGCCTGCAATATTTTCCTCTGGAGAGGTAAGCTGTAATCTGGAGTGCTCTTAGGCTCAGAAATGAGAAGGCTAGGCTCAGCCTGCTAAGGCAACCAGCACAGGCTTATGGGCTCTGTATTTTGAACATGAAAGAGTGCTCCCAGTAGTGCAGAAGCAGAGGGGTCTGGTTTCAGCTGAGCCAGCAGTGCAGAGGATGCAGGGCTGCCCTGGCTCCTTTGGAGGTCAAGACCAAAGGAAGATTTGTACACAGAGTCATTACAGACCATCTTCTTGTGCCTATGTGGCAAAACAGTCATCTTATTTTTAGAGCAGTTAAACATTTGCATTTCCCTCATATGCAAATTAGGGCTTTTACAGATGAGCTTTTTTCTACTACTTTGTGCACAGTTGGCTTTTTTGTGCATAATTTGGTTTAATGAGAGTAGCACCTATTCACATCCTGTGGATATAGGATATAAATCCCTTGTTCACTGTGCCTCCATTTATTCCCCTGATTTCTGTCATCCAGCATTTTAAACTCTCCTTTTGGATCTTACTTAAGTTGTAATAAATCTCGACTTTGTGACCTGGGTATGTCTATTCTGCTAAGTCAAAGATATCCAGGGACCAAGACTGAGTGGCACCAACTGGTGTGTGTCTACATTTCTCAGTTTTAGCTGCCTCCATGGCAGATTTGCCTTGGGAGCAACAGGGTAAGGAATTCAGCTGTCAGTAAAGTAAGGTGAATGACTGGGTGTGTGGTGCTTGGGCTATCTGTGTAGTCTCTCTTTATTCAGCTGTGGGGATGCAATCAATGCGTTAGTGTTTGTTTTGAGCAAATGCAGAATTGTATATTTTTGTTTATTTTGACCCTTGAAAACATTCAGTGATGCAGGATGGTTTGAAACTGTGAAAAATCCTGGCTGAGCTGTAGCTTTCCTGCATCTTGGGGAAGACATGGACACCCTCAATATCTCAGCTTCTGAGAAAAAGAGTTTGCAATTGTTGGTTTCCCAGCCACAGTGTTGTAAGAGTGCAGCTTTCTGGGACACTTGGTTTTCACAGTACAGTGGCATGTGGGTCCTTAAGATATAACATGGCACCCTGAAAGTGCCTCTGGAAGGGAACAGCTAGAACAGGACTTAGACCCATCTGACCTTCCCACCTGCCTCCTTAGAAAGTGTTCCTTACCACCTTTTGTCTCATTCAGAATTCTGTGTGAGGCCATCACTGTGCCTGACCCTCTACTCTGAGATGAGTGTCTGTTTTTTCATGACTGCCCTGTCTCCCTGTTCTTGTGCTGAGTGACAGTATGTGTAAAATCATCATGGTAACCTCTCCTTTTCTAGGCAGCTGATGACATAAAATATGTTTCAAAATATTTTTGCACTTCTTTGGTTCAAAGACACTCTTTCCATCATTAAAAAAACCCCTGTTTAATACAGAGACTGTGACCATAAAACCTTGTTGTGTGCAGTCTTTGAGAATACATTTATTTTTTGTGAAAAGTAGTTTAGCTTCTGTTTTGAATAAGGTAATTACTCAAGAGCTATATTTATAAAGTCAATACATCTTCTGTTGTAATATGTAAATACTATTGAGTATCTTTATAATTTTATAATTTTTTCAGATAGCAAGTATTCTTAGGAGACCTTGATAATGTACTTTATTATATTAAGTACAGCCATTAACATATATTCTCAGACTTTTAATTTTATCTTTCTTTGTTTCTTCTGATCAGGGATTATTAATTTTTATTTCTTTACTATTTCCACAGGAGGTAAGCTTGTCCTTGAGCATTTATGTTACTAAATTCTTAAGTTAACAACCCTGGTTTCTTCAATTATGCATTTGGAGTCTTTCTCTCTCTCTCTCTCTCTCTCTCTCTCTCTCTCTCTCTCTCTCTCTTTCTCTCTCTCCATCCTGACTGCAGTCTTAGTAAAGCCTTAAACTACAGGTCTGAGAGATCTTTCTCTGTACTTTCTCTGTCAATCCCAAAAACATTATTCCTTCCAGCAGCAATTTTCTTAGGAATGACTACTCTGATTAGCATTTTGAGTAACAGTGCTCATCAGATAACAGTGGTGAAAAGTCTGCACTCTGCCTTGGGCATCCCCTGCACTTCTCTGCATGCTTTGGACACTTCTTTTTCCTACAGTGGCCCAATTTAAAGCATGTGCACTTATGTCTCATCGAAGGCAAAGCTTCTCATCAGGCACAGCCTGCAACAGGAGGTGAACCCTGACACACCAAGAGAAGAGGCTGTGGAAACGCAGTCGTGGCATGATCATAGCAATCTGGGTGTCTTTGGGAATCCTTTAAGAGCAACAGAAGACTCAAAAAAAAAAAAAAAAGAAATGGGAAACAGCAATATTTTACAAAGTCTTCCACCAAAAGGGCAGAGAACAGAGCTACAGCTGATTTTCTGAAATGCATTCTTTCCAATTTCATGCTGTGTTTCTGAGTATGAAATGACTGATTGAAGCAGAAGAGATAATCCATCAATGTGGAGTGAAGAGAAGTAATGAAGAGATGTCAGGGGATGGGCCAAGACAAAAATCCCCAGCTCTTCCTTTAACTGAAAGCAAGAATTTATCTGGAATACAGAAGGGCTGGAGCTAGCCTCCAAAGAGCCAAAATAGGGAGTGAGACAGACTAATGTTTTCTCAGAGAAAGGAAATGCTTCATGATAATTGCATGCTTTCTTTTTAGTGTGAAGTTAGCTGTCTTTCCCTCTTTAGAATAGCAGGAAATCAGTGAAATAACCTTCTTAAGCAGGCAGGAGGCAATACTACAGTGAAGCAGGTGAGCTTCCATACCCCTTGCTCCAAGATTCCTACTGAGTCAGTGATGAGAAGAGCTTTCTTTTTTCTTTTTTTCCTTTTTTTTTTTTATTTTTTTTTTCTTTTTACTCAAAGCATTCAGCTGTGGAGATGATTGGTGCTGCTTGCTGAAATATTTTGACATTCCTAACTTGAATAGCCCTTCTATCTGTGGTGACAATCTCAACTTTGACTTTACTTCTTTCATTGTATTTTCTCCATGGAACCATGATGCTCGTAACAGTATGGAAGAATTTACCAAAGCAAATTCTCACAAAAGAGCAAGTTATTGAAAATCTTTCTATACATAAAACAGTTTGGAAAGTTTTCAAACTTTTATATTTTACTACCACTGTAAACCTAACCTTTCATCTATTTCTTCTGGATATCTTTTGAAGGTACAGCCTTAACCCTGATGGGAAAAATAAATTCAGATTAAGAAGAGAAAAAATCCAAAAGTGGGAACGTGTTGCCCACTCTTCCATTCTCAATAGAGGCTATTAGGAATTAGGATCTGGAAAGGGAGCAGGAGCATAGAGAGTGGAAACAAACCAAACTGGTGGAGAATGGGAAGGTGATCCCTGTTATCCTGTCTCTTAGGCAACAAACCCAGCATTGTACGGAGTGTGAAGTAAATACACCCCCATTTAGCTCCTGGGCAGCCTCTGGGAACACAAAGCTCCAGCCTGGCAGAGATACTGCAGGAAAAGTTACAGGCAGCTCTAACCGTGCTACTGCACTCATCCCAAGCTCTGCTGAAAGCAAGGCCAACTTTCAGGACATTATGAGAATTATTGTCCTCACAGAAGGCTTGTGTAAATCTTGATACCACAAGGGTTTTGAATGTACATTGCATATGAAATAGACCATTTTACTGTGTTTTCTCCAGCAGATTTGTTTCTTTGTGCACTATTTCCACAACATGAGAGTGTGTGTTTCCATTGGTATTCCATTACTTTTCCATACCATTCCATTACTTCCATTTCCTTTCCACAGGATGTCTGTGAGGTTTTTACCAAGTTTTGAAATTAGAATGCAAGTTGCACACAGGGTGCAAACCCAAGCAGAAGCTATCAAGCAGTTGTATTAAGGTTTACATTAAAGCTTAACATTTTAAGCCTTCTAGAGGTCTCCTGAGATCACCACAGTTCCTGACTTCATAATCTTTACAGCATGCACTCTGATGAACAATCAGCACACGTCATGAGCAGCTGCTGTGGAACTACTTCTTTCCATCAATACCAAAAATAGGGATGATCAAGGTACCTCTTCAAATTATCAGAATTCTGCTCATAAGATGGACAAAGGCAAATCTCTCTGTGTTTTAGCCCAGGGTAAGATGCAGTAAATCAGGGAAGCTGAAGGTGGGCTGTTCCCAAGAGAATTACTCGCAGTGTTTTGATATTGGACATGTGAATGTACTGGTTCAGGAAGAGGGAACCACTCATCCCTTATTTCAGGGAGCATTTCCTCTTTCCCTCATTTTTCACACAACTAAACAGGCAGTTGAATCAATCAGGCAGCCCTTTGCAGGATAATTTTGACAGTTCTGTTGTTGATTGAACTTTCCTTTTAGTGGTGAACTGGGCTGGAAAAAATATGCTTTTATTGAAAATGACCTTCAAACTCTGAAGAGATTACTCACTTTTAATGTTCTCAAGTGCATCAAATTGCAGACTAAATAAATAGACATCATGAGCATGGCTTTAATATTTGGGACATTTTCTACTAAAACACAATATCTCAAACCCTTCTCTTTGTTCTTCTAATCCAAGGATGACAAAGAAAGGACATTCCTGAGTGTGTTTACCTGTGGTCTATGGCTGGGTGGAGTGAGGGGGAAACACTCAGTCTTTAGAGATTTGCTCCCATTTCTCTGCAGCTTCCCTTAACAGCCCCTTCCCATACTCCCTTTTAAACCATAATGTTTAACATTTCTATGACAATTTGCATGTAACAGGTTCAATCATTAATTTTTTAAGCATACTTCTTACTGAATGGTTAGTTCCAAGCTTCTGCAGACAGTGTTTGTGGTGTGTTGTGGTTATACATGTTATACAAAGGATGTGGGAGGGCACAGAATTATTGTAATCTAAACTGGACCCTAATTATAGATCTATTTTCAGTTGGTTGAGTACCAGCTTCACACAAATTCCTGTAACAGCTTTAATCATTTACAGTCTCACTCTGTCACCAATCAAGATATAGGTTCTAAAATGAAAAAAACCAAAATTGTCTAGTAGACAATAGTAAAAACCTGAAAAGTACCATGCAAGAAATTCTTGCATTTTCTCTAAGGACAGGGCTCTTGACATTGTTGTTGCTGACGTGGAGAATTTTGAAAATGCAGAAAATGAGAAGGCTGCAGCAGAAGCAACAAAGGAATGCAACACTATTATCCGTAGTCATTCACAGCCATTACCTGACTGTGACAGCTTATTAAATCATATTTTTCAGATTTAAAATGAGACAGTATGATAGGAGAAAAGCTACATGTATTACCAACAATAGATTAGCTACTCTTTTGACTGAGAAAACAATTGGAGACTCAGTTGAAAAGCGAGTATTTTTCTCTGTGACTAAGGACAATTTAGACAATGGCATTTTCAAGGTGTTCCAAATCATTAATCATTCCTACACAGTTGAAGGGCAAATAGTTCAGTGCTGACTCTTGATTATTTTCAAAGCACTAATGAAACCACATTAGGAATATTTGAAAATGTGAAAAAAAAAAAAGCTAAAATCAAGTAGTTAGAACTTTGACTATGTGCAGCTATTTGCAGGTAATATTGTTGCTAAATCTGGGTTGTATCTCCTGTCCACAAATCAGTGAAAATTAAGAAGGCAAAATTGTCTTTAGTTTCTTGCTCTCTTCGTAACCATAAAACAGAAAAATACCATCTAATTTTCCTCATCTCATTCAGTCATTTCTCTCAGATATTTCAGATTTAAAGGCGGGTGTATAAAATTTGGATGGGAAGAAATGTTCTACATGAGACAATTACTTGCACAGTATGCAGATAAAGGGACCAAAACATGTTTCCTTGGTTTTAAGAGTTGCTTTTGGAAGCTGTGTGAGCATTGTCAGGTGTCAATTTATGATCCCATTTTCAAAGCAAACCTCAAAGGAAACGATACAGAGGTTTTCAGTGACACAATGTCACTTACAATTTCCAGGTGATAACTGAGCGTTTCTTGCAAGCAGAAGTCTTGCAATTAGAACAATCTTTCTCTTTGCATGATGAAATGTATAAGATAATGCATTAATTTAAGGTTAATTTGCATAAAAGTGCAGAGGAGAAATTCTTTGGTCATAAGTAGCTACCTGACACTGGGGAGTAATAAAGGAAAAAAAAAAAGACATTTCACAGAAAGATACACTGTATCTGCCTGAAATTAAACTTTTTATTTTCATAGTATCAAACAAAATACAAATAAACTGATTTAGTTTTACTGGGAAATACTACTCTTTCCAGAAAGAGCAAAAAATATTAGTAATCTAGTATTTTTTAAAAGGTCTAATGATGTGTGGTTAAAGATTCAGCTGAGTATTTGTATTTGTCACCAGTCTTCAGCTAGGAAACATGTTCATATTTTTTGAAATTTCCTAAAATTATTTACTTTTTAATAAAAAATGTCCCTATGTAATCATATTTGAACAGATTGTAGAATCCTGAAAGAGTTTTCACTTCAGTGAAGTTTTTTAAGAGTGGGGAATTTGGCATGTAGCATGGTTCATTAATTGACTTTTAAAACCAAACAAAATTAAATCTATTATAACTGATAATAAATTATACTTCTATCAATCCTTTAGATTTATAATTAATTTCCTATCAGTAAAAATTAATATTATCTCAGAAGTATGTCTATATACTAAATGAAATAAGATTTCCCTAGAATTTCTCTTGGTGTTAGCATGTAAACCTATTTCTCCTGTTAGGATTGTCCCTTCTTCTCAAGGAGAATGCCTTTTTCAAAGTTTGGCTGCCCTGGAGTGTAACTTCATTTAATGCCTCCAGGCACTGTGATGATGAATATGTGGTAAAAGTAGGAAATCTTGATTCTGTTTAGTTAGCATGGCAAGCCAAGTGCCATTAAGACAAGTAAACTTAGTGACAGAACACTTTATTGTACATGACCTCAGTATTTTTCACATAGAACATGTTTTGCATTTTTTTTTGCTTCTGGGAAGAAATCTTCAAAATTTTGCTGGTTTTCTTATCTGCCTGTGCTCATTGCAGTAGTCAATAGTTGCTGGGAAAAAAAAGGAAAAAAAGGCAGGGGGGGAAGGGAGAATTGTAAGGTTATTAACAAAATTACTGGTGCAGGGGTAGAATAGAACATAAAGAATATGGTTAGAGTTCTAGGATGTTGTTTCATGTGAGGCATCACATCACTGAAACCTGATGTCCTGCCTGAATTAACAGCAATCACTACGTTTTGTAAAGATCTAAAATGGCAGGTATTAGCTAGCAAATGAGGAGTATTACTTTCTTATATCTTATCATATTGACCTGTCTGTGAAACCAACATAGAAACCTTTCTTCTGGCAGTTTCTTGTTGGATGCTGTGGGCTGCAGATCTCTGTACCAGCTCTGTGCAAAACAGTGCATGGAAGCTGTTGGCTTCATTGGGAATGGAGTATCTGTTGTCAGTGAAGATAGAGGTAATTTTCTGAAATATGAATAGACTTAGAACCATTAGAAGTGGAGAACTGAGTGCCAGTTTTAAAAGTGACTTCTGTTCCTTCATGGTACAGTGGCTATTTAAATATCATACCTCATTATTTGCTTGGTTAAAGACTGAAGAATTTCCAGAGATTAATGTAAGGCATTTACTGATATAAAATTCACTTCTGAAAGGGATTAATGGTGAGAATCTCAATTCAGATATTAAACAGAAATATGTCTTTCTTTTTACTGGGAAAATTTTAGTTTTGTAATTTTTACATTCTATCTGAGCACTGTAAATACTTTAAAAAAAATAGGGTTAAAGTCTTTAAAAAGTCGATACAACTAACTTCAAACAAATTTAATGACTTTTCTTTTAAAAATGCTCCTTTGTTTTTTTTTATCATCCCAGTTTGCCAACAGAAAAATGCAGATATTTTTCAGAACTAATTAACTCAGAAGATCTGGGAACCATTTAATTTGAGTTGAAATTTTTTTATTAAGGCAAATGGAGCGGCCCATTGTACAGGTATTTTGAATAATGATCATTGGTGGCACATTCTACTTGCAGTAATAAATAATGAAGATGCAAAACAGGAGTTGGGCAGTGGTGTTAGAGTGACCCTGCTTCCTGGGTAATGTAATTCACTTAGCCAGAGTAGCTTACTGGAATAGAAACCACAATGTTACATTTATACTGCTCCTGGAGCCCACTTTGCTCAGATCTAGCTGCAGCACCTTCTCAGGGTAATGTATTAAGGAGCTCAGGGTCTTTCCTTTCTTTTGGCAGAGTAGAAATCCTGAATATCTTAAATCCTAAAAATCCTTAAATATGCATGATATACTAGAAAATAACTATGGCTACTCCTAAATTTAGTCAAAATGAAGCATTCATATAAAATAAGCTCAAATTTGAATATCATGCAAAAACTTGTCCTGTGAAAAGACAGCACTGTCATTAGCCAGCTGTATACAAATGGTCTCTGCTTCTATAAATACAGATTCTCACATGTGGGCTAGGAAAAGCAACTCTACTCACTCAGCATATGGAGAAACCCATAGACATGTCTGGCATATTCCTCTCTACAGAAGCTGAATGTGCCAAACACTTCTCACTAGACTTTCAAAGGCTAAAATGCAGTTGACTTAAAGAAAGAAGATCAGTGCTCTGGCATCTAAAACCTGGTGCATTAAGCGTGTTCTTTCTGAGTATCAGAAGTACACTGTGTACATTACATTACATCTTTCAGATCTGTGGGGATGTCATCCATATGAAAGAAAAGTCTCTTCAGATTCAAATCTGTCATCTTCCCTGTGAAAATAAAGATAATAATACAATGGGAAAGAGTAGTGAGATAAGCTATGAAGGAAAATGGTCCTTAATGCCTTTGGTTGCTAGGCTTTAATTCCTGAGGTGATCGACTACCTGGTGCTTGGATACATTCTAGCACCATCTATGCACCTTTTGATCATTTACCATCTAGAGATGAGATGTCCAGAGTGTGTTTTGGACTTGGATTATGGTGCCAGTGAATTAGGTTTCCTGGTGTTATAACATCAGCTTTGAAGGGATAGCCTGCCAAAAATGTAATAGCACAGGAGAAACAGGTGTATCTTAGCAAAAGCACTCTCTTCAATTCAGACTGCAAGCTCTACTAGCTGTCTAAAGAAGAAAAAACCCAATACTATTGTATTAAAACAATAGACAGAAAAAAATTAAATAAAAGAAAATTCAGAATTGTCAAAGACATACCAGACTTTACACATAGTCCTAATTATCTTTGTTCAGATACACCAGGAGTGCATCTACCAGGGGTCCTAAAGAGAAGTTTTCCTTTGGATTATTCCCAAGCCGTTTATTAGCCTCTGTTCTGAGCATACACTTTGTGCCACATCAGCAAACGTCATCCCTGTCACAACCAGCCCTGTGAAATTGGGAGGGTATTGCATGACAGACTCAGATGGCTGTTTCCCTGAGGTTCAAAAATAGAGCAGTCTATTTTTCATTTTTCAGTCTGTGAGAAGAGGAAGAGGAACACAAGCAAATGAAGCATGACCTTTTGCAGTCTCTGGTGGCTTGAATTCAAAAACAGAATTAAAATACAATTTCTTCCATGGGGTCTTAAATGCATAAACCAGTGTGTTTATATGTTCACCTATATAATTTTGTCTGTGTGTACTTTAACATCTTCATTTATATGTACTATGATGGCTTACCTACAGAAACAGAGTAGTAAAACATGGAGTAACCAGAAGGAAAAATTTCATGTAAATTAAGAAACTAACATATTCAGGAATGAGTGTTCAGCTCTTAGCACCAGGGATACATGAGATGTCTGTAAAGGAGCACTAACCTGCCTTTTCATTCTGCTGCAGCGTGGCCTGAGAAAGAGTGGCTGAACAATTGCTAGCAAATGGGAAAAATAATTTATTGAATTTACACAACCTCTTCCCTAAAAAGCATTGCTATAATCTGGGAAATTTACCATTCCCTAGTTTATGTGTGTTCTGTTCATGTTTCATGTTTCTTACTGGTCCTATGACAAAGAAGTCTGTGTAAATTATACCTTCTAGCTGTGACTTTTCAGAGACAATGAAAGAGAATGTGCTAATGCTGAAATTGTTACGGCACAGGACCAATGGAAGTGAGATGCTTGGCAAGTTTCATTAAGCAGCTAGACATAAAAATAAAAGGGTGAAAAAAAAATTGGAAAAAAAATAAATCCTAAGGCAGTAGAAAAGGAAAACATAGTTCCACTGGCCAGAGCATACCCTACACCAGAACAGACCTAATCAAACACCAAATGTGAAATGTGATTCTTCAAAGAACTGATTTCAATTGATGTATCATGCTTTCTTTGCAGGAATATCAAATTGATATATTTTTTGCCCAGACATGGACAGACAGCCGTCTTCGCTTCAACAGCACCATGAAAATACTGACTCTGAACAGCAACATGGTTGGCTTGATCTGGATCCCAGACACAATATTTCGTAACTCAAAGACAGCAGAGGCGCACTGGATCACCACCCCCAACCAGCTCCTCCGCATATGGAATGATGGCAAGATCTTGTACACCCTCAGGTGAGCACTTGGCAAGGTGCAGGGCTGAAGGCTTCTCCCACCTCTGGTCTAGTAATAGTAATTTTCAGCGATGTCTTTGCTTTTCTCTGCTGTTTTCTTCCTGATTTGTACTTGGCCACGCTTTACAAATATTTACCTGTTCAGGCATAAGTACTGCCAAGTTTAAAAAACAAAGTCTTGTCTTTCTTAGAAAGAAACCTTGAGAAACAGGAAATAAGTCTGTCTAAATTGTACAAGCTGGGCTTTTTAGTGCTTGTAATAAAATTGGGAATATGTAGTCCCATAAAACCTGTTAAAAGCCTTTTCGATCGGAGCTAGATGCAGGGCTGGATAAAGCGTTTTTAGATTCATGTTAATGCCAATACTCTATTCTTCAAATAAGTCATGCTGAAAGATAGTCTGTCACATCTCATCACAAGAGTGAATTGCTGGAGGAAAGGCTTTTACAGTTTTCTAATCTTTGTGATAAAATCAACTATATGGTATTAGAAATACTGTATATATTTGCATTTTAAAAAGCCTGTGGAAATCAAAGTATGTGTTTACTTGTGGAAGAGATGAGTTGTTCAGAAGGGAGTTTTGCCATAAGCCATGTTCCACAAGTTTCGGAGACGTGCCTTTCACGCTATATTTCCTTCTTAGTGCAACTTAGAGGTCTGATTGTGCTTGCAACTGCTGTTGGGCTCCAGTACAAAGTCTTTGGCAAACAATAAGAAAGGAAATAAACATCTGGAAAAACTGTTGATATTTTTAGTGCCCTTTCCCTCGTAGGCTTTCTCTACTGTGAAGAGCTCTTGCGTATTTCAGTTGCCTTTAGCTAAAGAGTTTGAGGTTTAAGGTGTCAGCGTCAATATTCTCTTTCTTGGGTTGGGTTTTTTTTTCTGAGGAGATTTTGATGGGTTTTTTGTTTTTTCTCTATTAAGTTTTGTTTCAGTATCTCAGGTATCTACCCAAAAGTATTTAGACTTGTATACCTCTTACTAAAGAAACTATTTGTTGAATGGACTACAAAATTTGTCTAAACCAGCTAAAAGTAAGTTATTACTTGACCCATTGGAATGAGCATTTTTAGTAGGTGAAAGATGTTTTGAGTCCTTTTTGGTCACTGAGGTCAGCCTCCTTTTCACACAGGAAAAACTGCTAGAATGATCATTGTTAATGCTTTGGAATTCAAACCCAATTATCTGACCTGTGTACCAGAATGGGTATGACATGGCAGAGGTAGCTAGTGTGTGCCCTGGTGCTGTCAGGAGCTGATGGGTATTATGTGTACAGGAGAAAGCACACAAGGTTCAGTGTGCTTTCACCTCTCCATCTTCTTCCCTGCCGCTTTCAAGGTGTGAATGCCCTCCTGCTGCAGCACTGCAAATCCTCTTCTAGTGTCAGTGCAATAAGGCTATTAAGTACCTCACAGGTGACCTCTTCCAAGAAAGAGTTTTTCTCCCTGCCATCCTATATCTGAGACACAAACCTTTTTCCACAGAGTTTTTTATCTTTTTATTTAGTTTCCAAAAAGAAAAACCCACATAGCCCACGTGCATGAGTTCTGTCATGAAACTAGGTAGTATTTTTTTAAACAGACTGTACAATAAACTAGCACTTAATTCAATTTTCCTTGAGTAAGTACATTCACTTTGTAAGCTATTAGACTGAAGATTATTGATTTTTGTTAGCAATTTTTAAATTGACTGTGTTCATAGTATACTTTGTGTTAGGGGTGTCATGTAAAACCAGCTTTCAAGTAGGGATGAAGATGTTTCTGCTGATCTCTTTGTTCCATCTGTGAGATACAGAATGACACATAGAGATTTATTAAGTTTTGGAGAGATAGCCTGAAAAAAATTGAAAGAATTTTAAGTTCACACTATAAGTACACATGGAGAATATTTTTATAAGTTTCACTCTGAAGTTCTAATTTTGTGGAATTACATACCACATGAGCCATATTTCCTGTTATTTTTGTAAAGAATAGCTGCTTTCATCCCAGAACCTTCAATGATGAATTTTCTAGAGAAACATGTATGCACAGATTTCCTGGGATCCAGAAAGTCTTGATGACGTGTCTGAAATTATTTAAGATCATTATCATTGTTTTGTATCAGGCTTAAACAACCAATGAACAATTTACAAATATGGTTCTTTCCTTTCAGGCCTTATGGATATCAGAGCATTCTTTCATGATGCTTTAGGCTACCCTGCTTCCTCCTCTGGCTGCTCCCTGTGCTGGCACATAATAACAGACTCTTGGTTTCTTCACAGGCTTACCATCAACGCTGAGTGCCAGCTGCAGCTACACAACTTCCCCATGGATGAACACTCATGTCCTCTGATATTCTCCAGCTGTAAGTGCTGCTTTGATGCCTTATTCTTGTATCTGACTCATATGCAGGGGTGTGAGTTTAATTCTGACTTCGGTCAGGTTGGTCAGTTGTTCCATAACTGGTATAAGAAGTTTAGGTTTGCTCAAACACTTAGGGAACTTTTGTTTTCCTCTCTTGTGCTCCCCATCAGTGGACTTAAGACATGAAGTCTCCCACAGATTTACTCTGTTATTTTTGCTAGAACCTGCCTTTTTATCTGATACTACAGTCACAAACTCAGCAGATACTCATACCAGTCTGTGCAATGTTAATTCACTTGGCACTGCAAATGAGAGTTGAAACTTCGGTTTCCTGGTGGAAGTGCACAGCACGAGGACATGCCCAGTAACCTCTGAACATCTGAGTAATACCAGCACATAGCCTGGTAATGCCTCTCTGCTTCATAGTAAAAGTAAATGATGCAGCTACTGTAAATCTCATTTTCCTTTTATTGCTCAGCTTGTCCAGAAGTCCCAATGTTGTGTTGTGTGTTGTTTTGGTGGCATATTTAAAACTGTCCTAACAGACAAAAAAATACATGGGGAAATGTATGGGAAAAAAAACAACCAGGTGAGTTAATTCTGAGGTTCAATATTACAATAAGAAGTTTTCTTAATGTGGATTCATTTGAAAAAACTTGAGAGCTGTCAGCTCAGGAGAACACCTGCACAGTTTTGTAATTCAAAGCTACACAATGAAAAGGTTTTAAAAACATTTTTAAAAGGAGCTCCACGGAAGGTTTTAATCTTGACAATCTTTAAGACTCAGGATACATGTTCTTCAGAAAGTGAAAGGAAAATGTGTTGTTTTGGCTCTCTATTTAGAAACAAGATTATTTCCCTAATCCCTTTTAAAGTGAGAGAAGAATAACACTATTGACTATTTTCATAATAAATATTTATTGTGCATATGCATTGTTATTGATTTCTATTTTAAGTACAGTACAAACAGTGATACACAATCACAAAACAGATTTGAATTTCTGACTCAGAGTGTATTTTTCTTTTTACCCAAGAAAAAAAATTAAAAACCTATGATGCAAATGTCTCCCTTTCCTCCAAAATTCTATCACTATGTTGCCATTTTTTATTTTTTATATGTAAAAGCTAACCTGGCTAGAAATATACAATTGTGTGTTTAATTTGGGTGTGTGTAATATGCATATTCAACTGACCAAGAGGCAAATAGCTCCTGAAGGAGCTTTCCATCTAATGAACACTGGTCACTGAACTCTATGCACCTCAGCTATCTTTAGTTACTACATAGAAACTACATTGCTTTTGTGGCAATCTGCTGTTGTTTTGTTGAAGTGCTGGGAAAGGTTTTTGATTTTAAAAATCAAATTACAGAGATTTATGGAAACCTACTAAAAGTTTCAAGTCCAAAGATAATAAATAAAGCTACCACATAAATTTGATTGATCCTGTGATAGCAATATCCAAAGAAAGTGAACTCTAATAAACAGGAAGTCACTTCAAACCTTGCATTCCCTAATAGCTAGACAGTTGCTAAATGCAAGTAAATTATGCTCTATGGTTTTTATTGAAAGGAGAGGATATCATCAGTACTTCAGCAGGCTCTGCTCCATGGCAAAGTTCCAAATACATTTTGTGTTGCAAATGTTCCTCCTAATTTGATCTATTAGCTCAGAACACTTCTCACCTTGCAATATACATGTGTTGCCATCAGACATGTACTACTGGCTGTGGAGATTACATAGGCTAAAGCAGAATGTGAATGTGTTGCAGTTTCTATGTGTGTTCCTTGTAGTTTCTTGCCAGATGGAGGATCCTGTAGAGGAATGTTAAAATAATGTTTTATAGTTTTGACAACAGTTTTGGTCACGTTGATAACATAGGTTTATTTCTTCAGATTCATGCTGAATTACATTTTTTTTTTCCTTGAATAATTTCAGCACTGGTGTTACCATCATACAGAATATCTCCTATATGATTAATTTGTTACATAACTCACTTGTATTTTCAGTCTTGTGTACATTCATAGCAGTCTAGCTAGATGGCACTCAGTGGGACTCATGAAATGAATGACTGAGTGAATGCCTGAAAGATTTATTACTGCCTTCTCTGACAAGTTTCTGAAGGGACAAGCTGATTAGGGATGCCAAGATGTATGTCTTTGAATAAAATAAAAACCTTTGTAGAATTCAGAGCGCACCTCTGCTTCCCCCTTCATCCCTCCTGTTTGTTCCTCAGCACACAGACAAATCTTTGTAGTTTCCACTGTAGGCAGGCACAAAGAAGCACAGGTTTCAGGAAATATTCCCCACACCTCAACACACAGATGAAGTTTAATATTTGAAATTTCTGACTTTTTATATAAATTTCTCTTGACATTTCAGAACTTTGAAACTCATCTTAAATTTTGTCTAGAATATTTACCTCTAGTGCCAGCTAATTTGCATCCTAACCCTGTTCTTGCTCTGGGGACAGCTGATGATCTGTCTCAGTGGGAATACTGAGCTCCACTTCACCTGGTTGCCAGGATGAATAAGGAGAAAACTTATTAGGCTTATGGAAAGCACCCATCTCAGTGTGCTAACAGTAGTTACCAAAACACACCTACCCTTCCTGTGGAAAATTGTTGCTCAAGAACATGTTCCCAGAGCTCTCTAGTTTCTTTTATAGGACTTAAAAATATTTTAATAATCTGAAGCTCATTAACCTGTGCAGGTGTTGTATGTGAGGTGACATGATGGACTCATCTGGCATGCCAGGCCTTGTGGTCAGTGTGTGCCTTGTGCTGCTGCTCTTGTGTAGCTGTGCACTCAGCACAGTGCCCATGTGAAAAGTTGATCCCAGGAACATCATGCAGGGCTGCTGTGCCATGTGACAGCTTGTGTCTGTTCCATGCACCAGATTGGTTTGATCAACCACATGTGCCAAGCAGGATTTCTCACTAACGAGCTACAACAAGGCATGGTACGAACATGCATTTCCCTGGAAAAGTGAAGAAAGAATCAATGCTGTGACTTGATTGCAAATGGAGCAATCTTGGATAGATTTTGCTCGATAAAAATCACTCTTTCTTCATGTGGTTTTAAAGTACTATATGCAGCAATGTAAAAATATTCTGCTACTGTCGTTCTTCATTTGAGTTAATTTATCCTCCTGAGCCAAGGGAGGCTGCTGTGCTTCTTTTGGCACTCAAATAGCACATTAAACTGTCTTGGTTATCTCTATTCAGCATTGATTTGAGCATTTTGGAAATACTCTCAGGATGCTGCCATAAAATTCTGTTTATTGAGGTAGTTAGGGTTCACATAAACTTCAGGAAGGAAGAGGAGGTGTTCTGTCTGAAGAATGATGTCAGTACAAGAACAAATAAACAAGACATAAGCAAGAAAAAGCAGACTGGGAATGAAAAGGTAAGCAATTAATTGTAAAACTCCTTCTATAGGGAACTGTGGGTGCTCAAATATTATAATAACTCAAAAGTGTTTGAACAAAGCAAACAACAATACATTGGGAGCTGTGAAGCATAACAAGA
Source organism: Parus major (assembly GCF_001522545.3). Lineage (NCBI taxonomy): Eukaryota > Metazoa > Chordata > Aves > Passeriformes > Paridae > Parus > Parus major. The sequence continues at coordinate 31,946,614 of NC_031768.1, forward strand.
TCACTTGGTGGTAATGGCCACTACTTTTTTTATTGTGAGGGATAAGAGCATTATAGATTAAGGAGCAGGAAAAAGAGGCTGAATGGCTAAGTTATTTGAAAGTACTCTTCAGCATTAGAGTTATCATGTGACTTTTTTTTAGCTCGCTTGCACAGTTTTACTTTTCCTTTCTCAGTCACTGCTTAGGCTGTTGAATGTTCTGGATTTTCTTAATTTGGGAGGACTAGGAGTGCTGCAAAATAATGTGAGAACATTTGCACTCAAAACTGTGTAACAGTTAATTGTTTGAGGTCTTCATTTTTTTCAGATGAGCAGAAACTTTCACCTCCTCTCCCCATACACATGCTCAAGGTTAACTTGACACTCCTTCAGGTGACAGCATATGAAAGCCATGCCAAAATGAAGCTGACAAACCCTTTACTCCTTGTTTTCAGCATCTGGTCAACTAACTTTTTAATTATGTCCAAGGAGGTTTATGGTGGGAATCTGTGCTAGCTGCATACCTGAGGTCTGAAACAATCTGTAAGGCCATGCCTGGGGCTTTACCAGGTGCAGTAATACTGAGCTGCAGTGCAAGAGGCCAGGAAAAAAAAGAAAAAGAAAAAAGACTGAATTGATTAATGGATTTTCACAGGTTTATTTTCCTTGCTGCTGTTCTGATCAAACTGCAGATACAGTTGTTCATTTTAAAAAGCACCTTAGACTTTGACAACGGGAATTATGGCACATTCTGTAGGCAATTAATGAACTTGTCCCTAGTCATAAAGTCAAGTGTCCTGAGCTGCCCATTATAGGAGGATTGCTGCAAGACAGGAAAAGGTTGGCATGCCCAGAATGCCATTCCTATTGCAAACACCAAAATACATATACAAAGGTTCACAAAGAATTCAGTTACTTTTAATTCAGTTTAAAATAGAAGAAAGCAAGATTTCAAACGACTGATGGTCTGGTTTGTTCAGCCAGGACTTAAACCAAATATCTTTTGCCTTTAAATGTTAGAGTTGTTTTGGGGTTTTTTTAAAGTGACATACAAAAACATGCCAAGAATTGCAGGAAAAAAAAAAAAAAGGAAGGAAATGTGCAATGCTTTTAAAAGAAATTAATCCAAATCTAACACAGTGCTTGAGAGGAACAGATCCCATTTTTCTAAATATAGACTCAGTTCAATCAAATGTTCCCCCTTTGAACATGAAACCTCTTATGGATATGCAATCAGTACTTTGAGCCTTGTATCATTAATTTCTAACACAACTAGCTGTCATTGCCCATTTTAATATGCTTCTCCTAGCCTAGAAAAGTAAATGCTGGTTTTGTGGAATGGGCTGTGCTTTGTTTCATCTCCTTTGTCATCAGCAGATTCATTAATACAGTCTGAGGGCAGAAATTTACTTCTGATGAAGAACAGGCCAGAAGGAGCACAGCTTAATGTTCATGTCTCAAGAGGAGTTTCATTAAAGATGTTGGGAAGGCATTGTAATGTGCAGAAAGAGCTTTATTCCAGATCTGAATTTCCACCTGTGCTCTCTGTAATGGGCTGAGCCAGAACATGGGGCATCAATGGAATTCTTGAACCAGTTCTTGTGATGAGCATATTTTAGCTATTGTAGCTTTCTCCTCTTCTAGGAAGACAGAAATGTTCACATGCATCCTTCCTTCTCTTCAGAAGACTCTCTTTTTCAGAGAATAGTCAATATAGATAGGTCTTATAAAGAAGAAAGAAATATATTTATAGAAAATACGTCCTTTGAGGTTTCCTCCCAGGCTCTGTATTTAGCAAATGGCTTTTGTCGTATATACCAATAAATGAACATAATATATGAAGCATTCCTGTGACACATCCCTCTTCCTATTCTTCTGCTAATTCTCCTCTTACACAGAAATTTCCATATCTTATTTCATTTCCCCTCTTTTAAACTGTTTTAATTACACATTTTTTTCAAATATCTTGGCTAGTGTGCAAGAAAATCTTCAAAGAAAATTTGATCATCCCAGAGATTTATGAGGTGTGTGTGGCTCTGTAGGGATCTTCTTTGCCTTTGTTAACCTGTGAGCATTAATATTTCTAAGCATTTTTTTCCTGAGATACCTACAACGATACCAGGATACAGTGAATTTAAAATAGGTGATAATCTTACGAAATTTCATTTTGTCATTCCAATAACTTTTCTGAATGTATTCTGCTACTGCTCAGTTTTAACTCCCCTTAGGTTTCCTTAAAATTCCCTGAGGGTGTTTCTTTTTCTTATCTAATATAAGTTAGATTCCTAGGAAGTATTGCACTGTTTCCTGGGGAGTCAAATATTTATCCAATTCCTTGACTACTCACTACTGACTAATTCACTACTACTTTTCTTTGTGTGACTCAATAAATTTCTCAATACGTAAGAGACACTGTATTAAGTATCTTTAGATTTTTATGACTCTATTTTATAGCCAAGCCAAGACTCATAATAATTATTACAAAATTATTTTTTATTGCAAGTTCTGCTAACTTTTATCTAATTTCTCAACTATGATGTATTTTTATGAATCTTTCCAATTCATTTGTGATGCTAGTACACTCAGTGTAAAATTATACCCTCTACATCAGATTTACAGTAGATTTGTGCCAAACTAGTGCATATTGTAAGTATTATTTTGGAACTACTGTTTCTGCTAGTATTGTGTCTCATTGTTCAAGGTATATTAGTGGCACCTTTTTAAACATTTATGGCTGTATGATTCAATGCTGTCTCTAAATACTTGCAACATGTTGTAATGAAAGTGGAATATTGATCAATATGACATTGCATCTGATAACCACTAACACATAAATGATATATCTTTGGTAAAAAAAGCAGTGAAACTTCCTCAGGGTCAAGGGTTGACCTTTGCCTCCTTAGTGACCAAGAAGAATTGAGGGCCATGGTTAATTCATGTAATATCCCGTGCTCCAGTTCCTCCACAAAGAGCTAAGGTTTTTTACTAGTAGCAGACCAAATTCTCTCCTTTTATAGTGAAATTTTCTCCACAAGATTGAAGGCTTCTCTGGAGAGGGAGCAGCTGCCATTACTTCCAGCAAATTGAGACCCTAGAGTAAAATTACAGCAAGTGCTAATTAGTGAAGCCTAAAATGCTTAACTCATGATATCTTAGGGCCAGTGCAGTCTTCCAGAGAGACTGTGGATTGATGGTAGGCTATTCCAGGAACCTGGCATCTAACCCAGTTTTGCAGCAGTCTTCTAAGGATCCTCAGTGTCTCCATTTGCCCTGCACAATTGTCTGAGGAAGATGGGATGCCCATGATATGAAACAAACTCTCTAGGCAACCTGCTTCAGAGAAAAAAAAGTGCTATTCCTGGATCAGAGGTTTAATATAGGTGATTGTATTTCAGTGTTAGGACCCCCCAGCTCTTACTTACTTACTTCTACAAGGAGACTGGAAGTCTTAAAAATCCCAGGTGCAATGTAGCCTTTCAAAGTAACCAGTCTCATTTTTCTAACTTTTCTATTAGTAAAATTAAAAAAAAAAAAAAAGAAATCAGCCTCAAAAAAATTTTAGGAAATAAAAAACCTGCCTGAGAGGCAGTTATTTTTGGCAAGAATATATGTAGCTAAGTTACACTTACGGTGTCAGTAGAAAATGAGAGAAAGTGCTGAAGCAAGACATGGCATATCTGAAAGCTGAATGTATCAGCAACAGACTCAGGAGTGTCTGCTGTGTGACAGTCATTGTTAGTTCCCATGATTTCATCACGTATCAAGTTATTCAGTGTTATTCCGTTATTTGAAGCTAAAACCCATTTAAGCATCTCATCATGTGCCAATGGGAGCCTGTGCTTTTAATCTTTCTTTTCACCTAACATTTGACAGCGTGACAAATGTACCACTGACAGAAAGAAAATAGTCTTAACCCTCAAATGTAATATAACACCTATTATGTACTAAATGTTTCTATTATTTTTAGTTGCTTATTTAGGTTTTTGATAATTAGTTTTCAAATTCATCTGATCATTAGAGAGGAGCTGATCTATAACCTGTGAAGTCCTGGCTGTCCTACACTTGTAAATCTGACATACAGAGCTCATATTTTTGATATTTAGAGCACCAGGAGGAGACACAGTCTTTTGCATCATTAATCAATATAAATCAATAAAAATTACATTTTTTAACATAAAGAATGACTGATTTTGACACACTGTAACAATTATGTGACAGGGAAATGTAGCCATCAATGACAGGAGAGCAGCTTTGAGTGGCTACATGTTGTCCAGCAGGAATGAGGAGCGAGGGGCTCCCAACTACATCAAGAGATGGATTGAATGTTAAGAGCTGTCTCTGAAGAATGGCCTTGAATAGGTCACAAGCTTATGGGTAAAATTCCCATGGCAACAAGGGGAGCCTTGTGAACTGGTAGAAATCCATGGGTTACTGCCCTCAGGGACAGATCTGACAGAAGTCTAAGGACTCTTTCCATAGATTGTAAGAATTCTTAATCCCCAGGTGTCAGAAATCAGGCAAGGAAGATAAGAGATGGCTGAGCTGAGACTTGTTGGTCAAACTAATGGCCAAGAAGAAAATGTGCAGGTAATGGAAGCAGGGACAGGGATCTTGGGAAGAGTACAGGGATGCAGTCTGGTTCTGTGGGAATAGGGTCAGAAAACCCAAGGAGCATCTGGAGCTGAACGTGGCAAGGGATGCAAAGAATGACAAGAAGGGCATCTAAAGGTATGTTAGGGAGACAAAGAGGGTAAAAGAAAGTGTAGATCCCTCAATTAGCATGTCTGGCAAACTGGTAACAACAGAGAAGGAGAAGCCTGGGGTATTTTGTCTTAGAGACAACAGCCAGAGCCAGCTGTGCCCAAACTCTTTACAGTTCTATGCATAGCTCACACCTCTTTGGGTCTTTCATAATTAACTTAATTCTTCAAGAAATTTCCAAGGACACCTTCCACAATTTATGCTTCATTGTGTGTGAGCAGATGTTACAATATAGCTTATTTGGTATTCCTTTCCTTGTAGCCTCCCTTAATGTAACTGAAATGTACCTCATAAAATATTTCATAAAATATGAAATTAGAAGTCCAGGTAGACTCTGCTAAGCAACATAAAAGTTGCAACGTTTCCTTTCTTCTGTTCTGATTTGCACGTTTCCAAAGGCAGAAGACAAGCTTGATTGAATCCACAAGGTTCAAGTAATTTTAGATCTCTAGTACAACAGATTTCATATTTTTAAAGAAACAAAGAGCATGAAGTTTTCTAATTGGTTTTGTTGTTTTAAAGAGTGGATTAAAAAAAAAAAAAAGAAAAAAATTGATTGTGTTATTGTCTTCTGTAGTCACGTCAGTGGCCACATTAAAATTTACAATAATGCATCTCCAAACTATGAGAACTATATATTTGAACTTACTGGTCTTCTAATAAGAAAAAATAATTGCTGCAGAATTTCTTTAAAGTATAAAGAAATCTTTTGGGATTTTGAGAACCAAGAGACAACAAACCACTGTCAGATCCAGAACAAATACCAAGTAATTGAGAAGAAAAGGAGAATGAAGAGAGACCAGAGCTGCCAAGGTCAGGCAGAACACCTGCAGTACTCCACAGAAGTAAAACAAAACCAGTGAATATCGACTCCCAAATTAAACTCGTCTTGGGTAGAGCCCAGTCGATGCTTGTTACTTTTGCCAGGCTTGGCTGACAGATGATAATGGGGTTAGTAGAAGCCATTAAAGGTTTACTTGTAACAGACTCAAAATATAAGATGAAAACATCAAGTCCTCGATTCATTAGCCTTGTCTTGTCAATTTAATTTACTCTTAACACCTGGAAAAAACAAGGCATCCTGGAAACATGAAATAAAAAGCCCCATCCTTTTCTTGCTTCTGGCACTGAAAAATTAATGGAAAAACAAAAGCATATCCTAAGAGCTGATGGAGCTAAGAAAAAAGAGTGAGGCAGTCATGCAGCTTTCAATGTTGTTTTCCTCATGGTGCTAGAGGACAATCAGGGAAATGCCCTGGTCATCTGTTCCTCTAAGAGGAATGTTGCTGAAGTTTGCCTGGCTGTATTCCTTGTTGTGAAGGGCAGGTCTGCCTCCTTAAAAGGGATTAACTTTGCATAAAGAGTATGTTGTATGACAGATAATAACATTTTAATCCTTTTTCATATTTGGATAGCATATTTTTCTGTCAAAACAATATATGATGGGATTATGCCTTTTCCTATCACATAACCCTCCAGACAGACAAACAAACAAGTGGTAAGTTTTAAAGGAAGAAAGCAGGAATACACATCAAGACATGAAATTTAAATAAATTTTTAAATAAATATTTTTATGTTCTCCCATAGGATGCAGATCTTCAGTCTTTTTTTTTTAAAAACCCTGCAATTTTGTATATCTAAATAGAGAGACTATTTCTGTGGAATGGAAATTATGTTATGATTCAATGTTTGGGTTAGCCATGCATATTAAAAAGTAATTTATTTTCCCTAACTTTTTTATAATGTAACTTCTGGCAATTTTGCTACTAATTTATTAAAACTCAGGAAGAGCTGATTTTTCCATAAAATCTTTCCATCAGTTGTAGGAAAGTAACGATAAAGAGGCACGTAAATTGAATAAAAAGTTCTCGCTGTTCTGAGGGGATTTGCCAAATCAACAGCATGTGCAGAAGGCACTGAGTTTCCTTTCTAGATCTTTGTACCTGAGCTTCTTTCACAGGAAAGCCAAAGGGAGAGCTGGTGTGTGACTTCATTACGTCCTGATGGGGTGGGAGAATCTAGGAGCTCAGAAGTTCTCCCAGCTGCATCAGTTGCCGTGTCACTGTAATCAGACTGTTTGTTTCCTCTAGTCTGCTGCTTTGGCATTGATGTCTCCTGACAAGCACTGGGAAGCAAGGCCAGCTCTACCTGTCTCTTCTGCTTGGCCAGCCCTGAGTGCATCACCACATGGAAGGTTCCAGTCAATGCCTTTTGTTTCAACTCTGGAAGCCTCATTTGACATCAGCGTTCCTTCTCTAGGAAACAACCATCAGTGAAAAAACAAGACTTGTATTAAAAACAAATCTGATTATCAGGAAGTGGAATGAATTGCAGTTCACAGCATTTAGGTCCTTCATCAATACCTTTCTATTTTCGTCCCTAGCTACACGGTTTACTAGAAAAACACATCAGAGCTGTTCCATGCTTGAGATGGGTCTCTTACACAACAAAACCATGAATGAAGTTCCCAGACTTGGTCCTTAGATCAACAAAACCATGAATGAAGTTCCTAGACTTGGTCTTTAGATCAAGGTGTTCTGTACCATGCCCCAGAATATGTTAAAGCTATCTAAATTCCTAATTAAAACTGTTGTTTGACTAGAGCATAATAAAATAATATATGTGGAAGGCTAATATGAAATTTTTTCGGTGGACATATTAGACCAAAAGATCCATCCTCATCTTCTGCTCCAGTTTTGTCCTTAATAAGTAAACAAACAGCATGAGTATAACTAGAACAAACCTAAAAAAAAGAATCTGTGTTCTTCTCTTTCTCTCACAGACATCCATCCTTCTACACATACTCACAGACACTAGAAAAATGAGAAAGGATGTGAAAAAATATATTTAATAATTTTAAATCTTTTAATTTCTTGCATGTTCCCAGCTAATAAGGTGAAAAGCAATATGCTTGAAGCCATGTAGAATTAAATAAGATGAAGGAAAGAAAAAAACAAATCCTACTGTGAATCCTCTAAAATGGACAAACAGTCTGGCCTTTAACTTTTCTTAATGGAATATATGTCAATATTTAGGTATGGCCTTGAGGTACTCCAATGTTCCTATACTTAGAAGTCTTTCCTTTATCTATATTAACTGATTTGACATTTGAGTGTACATTTCCTATAACTGTGCTTTAAAAATATTGTCTTCAGAGTTACAATGGTATAATCTGCATGTCGCATGGCATTTGAGCTGAAGAAGGCTGAATGTCAAAACTCATGAACAAATTTCAAGGATTTTTTTTTTTTTTTCCTTTTAGAGGAGGTTATTCCTGTGAAATATAAACTCTTCTTTTTGAGGAACATACATTTTAACTTTGTGGTGTTTTGGTCATCAACAGAAAGACGTATCCAACAGTATCACAACCTGAATAACCAGAATCCTAAATATGTGATTCTTAGTTTCAAATCTCACCTTAAAAGGACACCAGAAAGATTCTCAATATATTTTTTTTTTTTCATTTGCTTGTAAGTGACCTGATCACACAGTAGCTATTTTACAGTTTTTTAATTTTTTGTCTCTCTGATTTTTTCACTGCAGAAGGTGCAGTCAATATACTTTATCTTAGTTCAAAGTTTATACCTAAAGAAATAGTAGCTTTTTGCTATTACAGTAATGTCTATGTATTTATATGAAAGGGGGGGGAAAATACCACTTCTTTAGGAAAAGAAAATGGTAACCATGTAAGGTACTCACTATTGTTGATGTTTTAATTCTGGAAAGTTGGTCTTTCTAAGTTAAAAGGAAGAAAAAGCAGAGGAAATGCATGTTTCTACCTCACAGGTATTTTACTCCTGTATTGATTGACTTCAAATGAGGCTGCTAGGCCAAATGAGCATGGAGAAGTCTGTCTGCAAGTGATGACTTTCAACACAAGGGAACTTTGAGGTCTGAATGGTGTGTTTGCTCACGGCAGCTGTCTGAAAATCAGTATTTCAGTAAGACAACATTGCTTGCCTCTGGCAGTCAGAGAAGACAACCACAAACTTTTGGATAAATGTCTTATGATTAAAAGAAAACTGAGATATCCAAGTGGTTTATAACCTTGTATTTCCTTCCTTTCTTTTTTGTCCCCAACACCTTTCTCCAAAGTCCATACTTGAAATCTTTAAAGCTTTTCTTTTCTAACCAACGTGAGACTGTAGAGAAGAACATAAAAGGCTGTTCCCAGCAACTTGGAAATCTCAAAGTTGTCTGGGAGATTTGTACTGCTGGTTTATATTGATTTGTGTGCAAAATATAGCAACATTTATTATGTAGAAGCTCAGCAGCACTGACAGTCAAAAATCCTGGTCTGTGGTACCACCAGATTTCAAAATCATCCAGCTGAGACTGGAGACTACTTGTATGGGGAGTTTCAGCAGGAAAACTGAGGTGTTATTTTGATTCCAGAATCACTTGTATCTACAGTCTCACTTATATCTACATTCATGATTTGTCACAGCCACCAAAGGGTTTCTTCCCTCCAGTACCTTACATAACTGCAAGTGCCAAAGCAAAGCACATTAATGGCCAGTGCACGTTTGTATTCTTTAATGTGCAGGTACAGTACTGAAGTGCATGGTGAATTAATGTGGCAATGGTCATTACCTGAAGCTGGGGGAGCTTTGACTTGACAGAAGGAAACAAAAAATCACTAAGGACAGTCAAGCATTGGAGAAAGATTTCTAGAGACATGGCGAAATATTTGTCCTTGAAGATTTTTGAGATGCAACTGGAGCAAGCCCTGAGACACCTGGTTAAACACCTTAGTTTCAACCCTAATTTTATCAGGAGGTTGAACTAGAGACATCCTGAAATCCCTTCGAACCTGACTGACTCCATCCTAACATCTTCTTCTCATTCAAAACAATTTTTATACCAAAATATACATTCTTCTTTATAGAGCAATTCCTTCACGTTTAGAAGTATAAATATCTACTTGTGAAAACCGTCTTTCCCTTAAAATGTTTTAAGAGAATCAATTCAATCTTAAGGAACTCCCAGAACAGGGGGAGGAGCTGTAAAAGAGTTAAAAATTTTTGCCATTTCCTACTTACTTCTTTTTTTTTTTTCTGAACGGCTGAATATCTATCCTGTTAGAAATGGTAAAGTTTTTTCTGAATTTTTTTATTGTACAATGGTGGTTGTCACCAGCAATCACTGGTATATTACGTGCAAACAAGGAAAACTTTAGTTGATCAATATTTTGTGATCCTTCCAAAAACAGGAAATATGTTCAAAAGCCAAGCAGGATACAGAATTTGTCCTTTCATTCCCTTAGAGGTCTCCCTCCTGTGCAGGAATTGATTTTGAGGTCCCTGGCTTACGGGGTATCACAGGTTCCTGTGGTAGCTAATTCTTCCACCTCTTGGCCACCAGTGTTCACACCACAACAATACCCAGGGGCTCTGATACTGTGGCAGCTCATTTTGCTCTGCTAAAATTAGACATTACATTACATTACATCTCATGTAGTTTTTGTCACAGGTCAGACACAAGATCTGTTAAACCTTTACTCTGTCCCCTCAGAATCATCTCCTATTTTTTCAGCTTTCTCCAGAAACAATCCTAGATGTATCTGTCTTCTATAAGCTTTCCTTTTCTCATTTCTACCTTTTTTCTTCTCCTTTTTCCTCCCCTCCCTCACCTCCATTCCTTTCTATTCTCATTTTCTCTTTTTCCCTTCCCTCCATGCTTTTTTCACTTCATGCTAGTGTTTCTTCAACCCATGAATATTTCCTTTCTCCACCTACACAACTTTTCTTTGCACTCCCATATTATCTGGCTGTGGCCACAATGTCCTTCTCCATCTGGCAAGAACAAATGTTCTTCCCAGCTTCATTCTTTGTCAGGAAGTTCACATTTGACACCATAAGTCCAACACCTGGAGAATTTATCTTGCTTGGAAGATCAGGGTGGCCTCTGCATGTGAGTGACAAGTGTCAAGTGACATTCAGGTAGACAATTATATGCAATTAAGGAAACAGAATCAAAAAGCTGGGAGAAGAAGCCTGGGAATAAAATAAATTCCCATAATAAATAATAATAATAAATTATTGTTATATTAAAATAATAATAAATTATTATTATAAAATACAATAAATAAAAATATTTAAGGAGTAGAAAATATTTTTGTGATGCAGATGTTGACAGAGGAGAAAAATGGACAGTAATTTTTATGTTTGAAAAGATACATCCAAAAAATTCAGTGATAGAAGGTAGAACCCCCAGAAGAATTATGACTGAATTTCAGGGTATGCACAGGAAACTTGCGTTTTGGAAATACTGACAATATAAAGAACTAGTACAGAAGCTAGACCAAGGCCAAAAAAAAAAAAAAAAAAAAAGAGAAAGAAAATATGTAATTATTTTACTGTTCAGGATTCAAGCATAAAAAGACATAAAACAGTGCCATATACATACCTGTCACACAGTTTAAAAAGTATCTGTAAATTTGTTTTTTTCATAAACATCAGTTCAAATAATTCAGTAATGATCTGAAATTTTTGTGCTTTGCTGAAATCTGACCAGCTTTCCCTAGAAATAGTCTCAGTATTTTTCTTTCCAGTAGTTTTCTTATCATATACTTCTGTTTTGTTTTGTTTTGTTTTGTTTTTTTCATTTTAATCAGAACTTGGAGCAGAAGAGCTGAAATATTGTAAAATATAATCTCATGGTGTTCCTTCAATAAAGAGAGGCAGGGCATGGCAGAAATTTCTCTCTGGAGATTTTTCCTCTGTAGAATTTCTGGACAACTGTAATAACTGAATGTGAAACCAAAATATTGCTCAGAGAGATGGACACTCTTCTCAGTGATGGAATGAAACCTTTTGACATTCTGGAAAGTAATCATCACACAAATACCGTCTTGAATGGCAGACTGCAGTTGCAATTTACAATTGCAAAAATCTGCTTCATCATTTTAATATAAACTTCAGTTTAAAACCATTAACTATAGAACAGGCACAAACCACTTTTGAAATCATAGGAAAAGCTAGTACCTGTAATAGAAAACTTAATAGAAAATCCATAATGACAGTTAAATCTCTCAAGATTTATGCATGTTCTTTGAAAATGTATTTAATCTATTTTAATTTATTTATTAAATTTCTTCTCACTTCTTAACTGAGGTTGAGACTGTTTTCCAACTATGTAAGGTCTTGGGAAACTGAAGAGACATTTGTTGAGTAACCTAAAATACTTCTATACTTCATTGAAGTGTCAGTAATTTCAAGGCCTTTTTATTAAGTCATTCTGTCTATAGGATATTACTTTCCTTTAAAAGCCTTGGAGGATTTTAAGATATTGAGTATCAAACTTACAGAATTTTTGCAACTAGAAAGATTATTAAAATTGAAAGAACTACTTTATATGAGTATTAGTGTGATATATATTTATCACAATCAGATTTCCAGAGTAGTAAAATGTGAAATTAATATTGCTGGACTGTATTGAGAAAGAAAAAAACAAAAGGTTTTATTTTCACACTTAGTTAACTATAATTTTTACTAAAAAATCCATTTAAAGAGAGATTTGGATAGCACTTTTTTTTTAATATAAGGCTAGAAATTGAACAGTTGAAGTGACTTTCCTCATATAAATGATAAACTTTTGAGATAATGATAGACATAGAGAATATTTTGACCTAGATCAGATTTTGATGTCACTTTCAGGGTTTCTTTCCCTACTCTTTAAAATATTGTCTGCTCTTTCATTCACTACTGTGAATGAAGTGGTCTTATAAGCTAAAAGTAAAACAAACCCTCTAAAATGTATGCATTTAGCCCTGCACGAGGTTTAATATGACCAGGATATATGTAAAAGTAAATAAATCTCTAATATATTTGCTGTGTTTATGTCAGTGTGTTAGTTTGGACTCCTGTTGCACTCCAGAACTGTTAGAAATGCACAGAGGTCTGTACACTGGCAGCTCAGTGCCAGAAAGACCTCAGGTTATTAGCTTGGAGGAGGTGTCATGCTGTGTTAAAAGCAACCCCCAAACTCAGGTGTTGTCATATTGCAGACATAAAATTCAAGTGCTGTGATGGCATAGAGGAGAATCATAATAAGTTTAGTGCTGTGGATTTCTTCTTAGATGTAAGGCAGAGGACAAGCGCTAAATTTCTTTGAACGCCAAAGTAGCTGATCAATGAATACATATAGGATTGTCACCAACACCTCAGTGCCTTTCCTCTTGATGGCATGAGAGTTGGCTAGTTTGTTTTAATTTTTTTTAAATTTTGTTTTAGTTTGTTTTTTAAATTTTGTTTTAATTTGTTTAGTTTGAGCTGCCAGCACTAAATGTAATTTTGCCAAGTACCTATCAGATGAGAGGGGATATTCCATAGAATTTCTGGAACCACGGTGTTATTTTCAGTTCTCTTCCTTCAACTGTGAGACTTAGAAACTTAATTTTTAAATGGCAACCTGGGAACATCCATGTTCTTGATCCCAGGAACTGGGTTTTTAAGTGAAATAGCAGCTCTACCAGCAGAGTTTTTATACAGCATGTGATTGGAGTTTCCAGATAGTAAGAGATAAGCATGGTACTCCTTCAACCACTGGCTTTGGTGTTGATATTTCCCTAATGTATTGAGTATTCTAATTATTAGGAATGGAAATTTCATTTTTTATTGGGGAAAAAACATCTCACCCAATTACCATTTTTCTTCTATGTTGTTCAAGACTGGATTGCTCCCAGTTTTGCCTTTGTGCATGTGATGTAGAATATCAAATGATTTCTAAAGTTAAGAAATGACATTTTAAAGTTCATCATTAAATATTTAAAGGCCTGAAATAAATCTGGGGATCTGGCTTTTAGTCAAAACATTTGTGTACTGTCAGGATAGAATAACTCATAAATAGGTGCCAGAATCAGTACCCTATGAAGCCAAAACCTGTGTTCCTCAAAAGCACTGAGGTTGTATCTCTGCTAGGAAACTAAAACCAAATGGATTTTATACAGTGATGGAAATGGGATAAAATGAATCTTGAAAGAAATTTAGTGCAAGGAAAAGCAAAATTCTGTTCCTGGGGTGGAATAAACACTTTTGGCAGGGGTCAGCTTGCTGGGGTTTGACTGCCTAAAAAGCAACTTTGCAAGCAAAAAGGACCTGGACATCCTGGATAGCTTTTTACAGCTGAGGAATTGCCAGTAAAAGACAGCATGTGTACTGGTATGGTCTCAGCATGGGAAAGAAGTCATAAATCTCTGAATTTGTTAAAGAAAGCATTTATTAGCAAATTAACATCAAGTAAAGTTATTTAAAAATGTCAGCATATGAATTAAATAATTAACAAGTACTAATAGTGAAACAGAAAATAGTGGGCAATACAAAAAATTGGGGTTTTTTTGAAAGTGGCAAAAGTAAATAATCTTGCTATCTAGATTTACATTCATTTGCAAATGAAATAATTCCCATGAAAGAACACAGTATATTCAGAGGAAGGATTTCAAACCTAGAAACTGCTTTTCGATTTCTTTTTGGCTAGCATGAATAATGTATATCAAAATGTTACGCCAACTATTATTTTTATTCTTTGTATTGAAATTAGATTCCCTATATCTATTCAACAAATTCATTCAGCTATTCAGTCTTTATCAGTTGTGTTATCTTCCACTTCATTAACCAAAGACGAGAGTAAAGGAGGGAAACAGGAAGGACAATCTTCAAAATTTATTCTGTTATTGCTATTAAAAAACAAATTCAGTTTTTCACAAGTTCAATAATGATAGTGGTGAAAGAGAAATTGTGGAAATACCTTGTATTTTGAAATTACAGTATTTGAAGATTCACAGTCTTTGCTTGTAGTTTAAAGATTCTACATAACACATTTTTTCCTCTTTGCTGAGAAAAAAAAATCTGTAAAGTTATACAAGCCATAGAATTGCTGACAAGACAAAAAGGATGGTAGTTTTAGGAGAAAAACAAATAAATTAACAAGACAAACTCACAAAAAAATTGGTGCCCCTCAAAAAGTCTGGGGGAAATTTCTTCTGTGTTCTTCTCCTGGGCAATGTAGACTCTCCCTCAAGATCCCATTATTGTGCTCTCATTACCATTGCAGCAACACCAGTTTTTCCTTAGTTCTCATTTTCCATGGGTCTTGTCATACATTTACTGTCATCTCTTGCTCTGTCTTTATTTTTCTTCTTTGCATCTGCCTACTCTTTATTTTCTGTTATCCTGTGGTCAGTTTGGTATTACTAGGTATTACTTTTGGGCTGCTGCCTGGATGCTTCTGGCTATGCCTTCCCTTCTCTGTTTCCTTATGGATTTGATGCTTCCCACAGGTGAAATGTTCTGCCCACAAAAATCAAAATCAGTATTGCAAGCAGATCTGGGAGCATAGAAACATCAGTGTCCATAATGATTACCACCTGCTACCATGGAGGAAGAACTGACTGCCTTTCCATTCTGAATATGATGTTTTTCTGTGATGAGGGGAGCATCAGAGAGCTGGTGCTGCCTGCATGTATGTTAAATATAAGATTAAAGTGCCCTACAGCTGTTACTTGTCTTCCCTATAATGAAATTCTTGGATGTATTTCACAGTTTTTTCTCTAAGATGTAGAGTGCCTCTTTCACTCTTTTTGTTCTTGGTTTTTTGTGGGGTTTTTTTGGTAGGTTTTTGATTTTTTTTATGGTGTTTTAAATTTTTTAGGGTTTTGGTTTTTTTTGTGGAGACATCAGTCTGTGTGTCAGATTTTATTTTAGAAAGAGAATGCACAGACTTCTAACACAGTGTTAATAGAATCATTCAGTCTGGAAAAGACACTAGGATCCAGTCTAAGCACTAACCCAGCATTGCCAAGTCCATCACTAAACCATGTCCCCAAGTGCCACATCTGCATGTCTTTTAAATACCTCCAAGGATGGTGACTCAACCACTTCCCTAAGCAGCCTGGTCCAGTGCTGAACAGCCCAGTGAAGAATTTTTTATTAATATCCAATTAGGATATTAGACAGCCTTCCTAATTGCAGTCATCACTGGCACAACTTTAGACCATTTCCTCTTGTCCTGAGCTTGTTACTTGGGACAAGAGACCTACCTGGCTGCAGCCTCCTTTCAGGTAGCTGTAGAGAGCAGTAAGTCTACTTGTTTCTAGGATAAATAGCTCTCGGCTGCTCCTCATGAGAACTGGGCTCCAGACTCTTCCACAGCTCCATCACCCTTCTCTGGACAGCACCTCAATCTTCTTATTGCAGAGAGGGGCCCAGAACTGGACACAGGACTTGAGGTGTGGCCTCAGCAGTGACGAGCACAGGGGGACAGTCACTACCCTGCTCCTGCTGGCCACACTACTGCTGATGTGAACCCCTGGCCTTCTTGGCCCCCTGGGCACACACCTGGGCACACACCTGGGCACACACCTGGCCACACACCTGGCCACACACCTGGGCACACACCTGGGCACACAACCGGGCACACACCTGGGCACACACCTGGGCACACACCTGGGCACACACCTGGGCACACACTGGCTCATGTTCTGCTGCTGTCAGCTCCCAGGTCTTTGTCTGTCAGGCAGGTTTCTGTCACTCCTCCACAAGTCTGTAGCACTGTATAGGGTTGTTGTGACCCACATGCCTGTGCTTTTATTTTTCCTGATGCCAAATAACATTGTAGGTTATTTCGTTTTCTCTAAGCCAAAGCACAACACAGCAAGAAAGCAGCTGGCCAGGTAATACTAATCACTCAAACACCTTATAGCCATATTTAATCCTTGTACTTACAGTGTATGTCAGTGTTCAATATTGCTTTCTTTCTGTCATCTCCTGTGTGAGTGGCAGAAAAGATATTTTTATCCCATCAATAAGTTTTCTGTCTCAAATTCAATCAAGAGCAATGAATAAGAACTGATAAGCAATACATAACTTTGGCAGATATGCACTTCCATTTAGATATTTTTCTTCTGAATAGCAAATAGAAGCAAATCTTACTTCAAAATACTATCCAGATGATGGAAAACAGAAGGAAAGTTTTCCATGCATATATATTCAGGGCAAAAACCCTCTCCCCTGTCCCCAAGTCAGAGGAAGTGTTGTCTGGCATCTATTATTTCACCTAACTTTTAGACAATGTTTTTCTCATTGTTTTCCATTTTGAGACCTTCAGCTATGGGATCCATGAAGTAGGAGATTCTTCAGTCCTCTTCCTACTTCAAATCACTGTTTCTTGCCTAGTAGAGTTTCTCTTTCTGCTTTAAGGAAACCATAGAGATTTAAGTCAAAATTTGTATAGGGACCAGGACATAACTTACCAGACACCTGGAATTTCACTTGTGTTCCATTTAGCCTAAAATAATTGCTCACTTCTTTTAATTTTTTTTTTTTTCAATGAGAGTCTTCTATGCATTCCATTATTTAAAAAAAAAAACAAACAACCAAAAAACAAAAAACAAATGAATGTAAAACAATATAAAATACATCTATGTCTGTTCTTTGACTGTTATAAGGAAGCATGATCTGGACAAATGCCATTTACCTGATCTGAAATACCAGTATTTCAACTATTCTTCAAACTTTAAAGACAACGCAGTCTGTGGTAAAATGGGCTCTCTGAAGGGTGTTCACTGTGGTTCCTTGGGATCAGTCATACAGTTGATGAACTCAACACATTGGCCTGACCTCTACAAGGATCCATTGTGGCCACACTGTCTTAACACAGAAACCATTTTCTGCAGTGTTCTCAAGTTGGATTCTGAACTAGTAATACTCAAGGTCAGTCACAATCACTGCATTGGTGGAGCGGTAGAAGAAGAAGCCTACTTTGATCACAGAGTCACATATTCACAGAAGTTGTTCTAATTGTGTCAAATCTTGTTTTAGTAAAATCAACTCTTTGATTTAATTTCATGATTACCTTTTTCCTTTGTCTCATAGCTGGTATTTTGTTTAGTTTAATGGGATGCAGTCATTGAAACACTTGAATAGTAGTGCTTTGTTCACATTGTTTTATATCAACAGTATGCTGAGGCTTAACCTAGCCTTGGAGAATACTTTGTCCTGGTCTGATGTTGAGGTGATGCTTTTAGAAGAGCACATTCCCACACACATGCACGCACCAGCAAGCACGAAGGAGGTAATGTGGTTCTTCAGGGATCTGTGAGAGGAGTGAAAAGTAATGCCTTTGTGTCTACCTGTAGAAATGCTGGGGTGATAACCATCTGTGACTCACAGGGACAGCTAAGACCGACTGAGACTGTGGTGGTTTGTGGATGAAGAAGCTAGAGTAAGGCAGCCTTTTATCAGGCTATGTGAATATCTGGAAACTGGGTGTGCATTTAGTCACAGAATCAGAATCAAAGAATGTGCTTGGTTGGAAGGGACCCATCAAGATCATCAAGTCCAACTCCTGCCCCAAGAGTCACACCATGTGCCTGAGAGTGTTGTCCAAATGCTTCTTAAAACCTATCAGGCTCCTATTCCCTGGGGAGCCTGAAAACCCTGTGCAAAAAAAACCTTTTTCTGATATCAGCCTAAACTTGCCCTGACTCAGCTTCAGGTCGTTCCTTCAAGTCTTGTCACTGGTCACCACAGAGACAGATCAGAACCTGCCCCTCCTCTTCCCCTCATGAGGATGTTGGAGACTGCAATGAGGTCTTCCCTCAGTCTTCTCCAGCCTGAAAAAAACACATTTCCTCAGCAGCTCCTCATAAGATTTCCTCTCCAGAGCCTTCACCATCCTCATGGTCCTCTTTGGATGTTCTCTAATAGCTTAATGTTTCTTTTATAGAAAATACTTTCCCTGTAAATGGATATTTTTTATTGAAAAAGCTTCATGTGGATTCCATTAGAGTTGTTTGAACAGTATTCAATTGTGTACTAATTATACTCTCTCGAAAGGCTTCTGACTTTTCTCTGTTAAAATTAGATGAGGATTCCTATTACATCTTTCTTGGGCATTAGCTAGCTAGTCACAGCTCTAAATTGAACTATCCAGAATGACAGTGAGAATGGGGTACTTGTTTAAAACTTGATGAAATCCAGTCTAAACTAGTCAGTTTAGACTAGCTGTTTCCAGCTTATCCAGAAAGTGAAGTATTTTGTATCAATTTTAGAAAATCTGTATGTGAAAAATGTATTTTTTTAAATATTCTGGTGGGCAGAGGATATTCTCAAACTGTCATAATGTCATTTTAATCAGCACTAATATATTCAGATTTCTAGATGGGAACAGTTGGCAAACATTTTGTCTTGCTGTGTTCTAATTCAGGGGAATTCATTAGACAGTGAATGTGATTCTAATGCAAAGAAAATGTTATACTGGTCTGAAAAATACTTCACAAAGTCATTGAGGTTCTTTGCTCATTCTTTGAACTCTACCTTTCACAGATTTAGTAACTTAGATAACAGAGGAGGTGTTTAGATTATTTTTAACCTTCCCTATGTCTCCTACTGCAATACCCTGCTCTCCCTTTCCACAATCATGATGTCAGGTTTTATCTATTCTGCATCCAAAGAGGGGCTGGAGAAATCCTGCTCTTCATCAGCCACAGGAGGAAATCTCAGGACTGAGCACAGCAGCTAAACCTCTGTTCTACTTAGTTTGACTATTGAATTTCCTGGAGTGAACAGGTATTTTTGTTCCCTGTTCCATACCTGACCTGTACCTACATGCTTCAGACTGGGAAATTCACTTTTTGCCTGAGTGAAACGCTTTCTCATGTGTGACAGTGTGCTGAATGACCCTGGCCACGCTCAACAGAGAGGCCAGGCAGATTTGCAGAATGAAAAAAGAATGGAGAGGGATTTGAAGCTCTGTTCTGTCCTCACTTCTGTGTCACTGGGTGTTTTGTGTACTCTGCTCAAAGAGTGTGAGTAGGTCAAATTTTTACAGGCACAAGGTCACCTTCTTCTTTAAAAGGTTATTTCAATACATCAGCATGTGGATTTTAATAACCTGGTACATAAGGGAAAAGCAGTCCTGATACAAATCAAAACCCTGTCAGGCTGTTCCCATTTAGCTACTTATCAAGGGGCTTTTTTTGCCCATGGCTCTCTGTAATATAATCTCTGGACAGCCCAGTGTTAAGACTTTTTTTGTTACCAAGGCACATATGTTGAAGTATTTAGGATTTAAGACTTTACAGTAAAAGAACAGCATTAGAGGAAAATGAAAATCATATTGACTACATCTAGAACAAATTTTAATCAATAGAATCTTGTGATTATTTTTTTCATTTATTGGTATTTCTTCTTCAAGTTATACAAATAAATGACTTGTAATTTCAGATTACCAGGAGAAAAGTGTAATTCAAATATTTATGATCAAATTTTACAATTTGCAGGAAAAATGAAAAGGCATGTGTGAGAAAGAAACCTTTTGAGTGAGCTTTCTTTAGGACATCTGTTCCCTAGACTTTTCCCCAATATATGCCTGTCCATATTTTCTAAAATCTTCTCTTCTAGGGTTGCTACCTACTTTCAGTTTTCTTCAAATAAAACCCTCAAGATTGTTGCTACTGAAGTTATTGTTATTTGAAAAACATATATTTTCTAATGACGTTATCCTTTAACTTCATTTTGCTCAATTTAAACCCTCTATATGAGAACAATGAAGTGTTTGCTCTCTCAAATCAGGTATAACCCATGACAGTGTAAATACCTGTATCTCTTCTGATGATTTTGATGTTAATAGGAATATCTCTATGTTTTGAATTGACAGATATTTTTTCTGAACCCGTCTCATATGTAGAATTTCGAGAAGGAAAGCGAGTGATTAGTTAAAATGGGTTATCAGGATATTACAAGAGTAGTCTGTGGGAAGATTTTTTTGTGGAGATTCTTCTCAACAATTGTTCTCCTTTTACAGTGTCCTCTATACTTATTAAAGTAGTTACACTAATATAAGTATGCATAACAATTTCTTTTTTTTCAAGCCCAGCCACAGAGAGATAAATGATGGATAGACTGATTTTTTTCAAATCACAAGTGTGAGGGAACAGTAATATGTCAGTAAAAATGCTGAATCAATCCTTTAATTAAATTAAAGCTTTCCTTCTTGTCCTCTGGTGCTGTATTGAATGCAATATTTTATCTAATCATTGCATGATATCTGGAAAGAAAGGAGAGATTGAAAGTAGGTATGTTCATTGGTGTCCTGGAGGATGTAATCTGAAGTAAAATGAAAAAAATCCCACTGCAAAGTAGATTAGAGTGTGTGGCACAATGAAAACACAGAGCTCATCACTAGTACTACTACTAGTACTACCACTAGTAAAAGGAAATAATCTATTCTGAATGTAAACAAACCATTTCTCTTCTCCTATCTCAAATAAAACTACATTTCTCATTTACTTATTTTCATTCCAGCATCCACTAACATATTAGTTTTTACTAGGGCATTTTATACCTCTTTTTAGGCTGTGTGGTGGCAATCAATGAGAGGAATCACAGCATGACTGACACTGGAAAGAACCTCAGAGGATCATCTGGTCTTATCCCCCACTCAGCACAGGGTCAGGCACAGCAGGTTGCCAGCACTGTGTCCAGTTGTGCCTTAAATATCTCTACAGATGGAAACTCCACAGCATCTCTGGACAACATGTTCCACTAGCAGCAAACATGGCCATGGTGAAGAATTTATTTATTTTTTTTTTCTTTTTAATTGAAGTGAAATTTCCTGTATTTCAGTTTGTGCATCACAGAGCAAAAGACTGGCTATAATGCAGTACAACAGGCAGAGTCCACTGACACAGCCAATATTTTTCCTTTGAAGGGAATTCATGGCTGACTTTTCAGCTTACATTGCTGTGGCAATCAGTGTGTTCCTGCAGGGGAGTTTGATTAACTCGTACTCTTTTCTGACAGAAAAAATATTCAGGTAGAAAATTTTCAGTTGTTCGGGTATTACCACTTGCAGAGAGTATCTTCATGAGCAAGTACCAAATCTTATTTTAGCTTGAATCAGAATCTTAGGCAAGTCAGGTTTCAGGGTAGATCCTTTCACTAATTTGACCCCTAATGACATCCCACCTGAGGGTACTGATTGCCCTCCTTTGCTGTGTCCCCTAGCACATTGCTTCCTTCTGATGGGTGCAGGCAGAGGCAGCTATCATTACTGTGGCTACGCTGTGCAGCAGGGTGAGGAAAGAGAAAAATGTAGGTGGCTCCCAGTTTACTTTTTATGCATACATATATTTGAATTTTTTTACTGCATTTCAGCCTCTCCAGGGATAACCATGTGGTTTGACAGGTAGCACCTGTCTTTCCAGCTTCTGCTTACTAAGGGAAGAAAGTGCTCACTGGAATTAGAAGCATCACGTTACAATGTGCAGTTTGTTCTACATTTGAAATTATTAAAAGTGTAACAGAGGTTTAGCAAACATTTTCCAACTGGATATTTCCAATCTGATTCAGTGGTGTGCTTGAAATACTGGTTTCCTCTGGAAACTGGTGTTTAAAGAGTATGGGAGGATGTCAATGACTTGAATTCTTTGGGAAATCAGTAACAAAGTTGGGATAATGCAGATTTGTAGTGTGAATTATTTACAAAGATAGGCTATAAAGAGCAAAAATATTAGAGAGAATTGTTTGGCAATCACACATATTGTCATATTTTCCAATGTTTTAAAGCCTAGATTTTGGTTTATGGGACTTTGAAGAAAAGAGCTTTTTCAAATGTTGGGCATTGAAATGAGCCAATAAAAAATACAAAAATGCACACTCTCAAATTAATTTTAGATTAGTGTTTTTTGTAGAAGTCCTTTGAAGAGGTAATTTTCTAATTCTGTAAAATTGTTGACAAATTTATGTGTACCTCTTTCTCTCAGAAAATGTTTTAAAAACTGCCCTGCCTACCCCAGTATTGTAACTCTCACCCCTATGGTATTCAGCTCTGCATCCTAGACTTTCATGCACAGAGGAAAAAAGGCAGAAGTGAGGGATACCTTTAGTATTCTGCTCCAAACACTGTCTTTATTAATTTCATACCTCTGAGTGGACTCACCTTCCTTCCAGTTATTAAACTGTAATGTGTCTTTTAGTAGCAATGACAGGTAGATGAAGCAGCAGACACTGAGGTGTCCTGTGGGCTCTAGGCAGCATTAGTCTGCTGTTCCCCCATCACTGCATCCTCTCTAAAAGCTCTTAGGGGTCAGCTCTGTGTAGAGATGTGTGTGGGGGACAGATGGAGGAGGAGAATGGGGAGATTTGCATAATCTGGTTGAACTACCAAACATCTAAGACAAGACTCTCAAGGCAATCAATGGAGAGAATTTGGCTCTTCCAGAGGGTGATTCAGAGCACCTGAGCTATGTAGGCTGCTTGGAGAGACTACAAATCAGACATTTTTAGCTGGATGGTATAAATAATCATTCTTCCACCCTCCATGTGTTGAATTTACCATATGGCCAAATGTAGATTCATGTCTGGATAGTTGTAAGCTAAACTTCCATCATAATCTTAATGTATTTCAACTGATTGAGTATTGTTGAGATAGCAACTCTACTAGCTATCAGCCATCTGTTAACTTCCACCCATATTTATTTATCCTTTCATCTTGCAGAATGGAAAAAAGACAGAGTTATTGATATAACTTTAACAGAATTTGTATCAATTTACCTAAAAAGTGGCATATTCCCTTGGGATATTGTGGAACTGAACTGATCCCTGTAGAATGCTGTGGAAAGTGCTGTGCCCAATCATGGTCACATCATGCACTATTTTCAGCATTTTTCGTGTGAAATTCTCAGCAGAACTTAATCTTGATAATTTGGTGGCATTTAGTTCTATCTCCTTTTTACTACTTTCATGAACAAAAAAATCTGCTGGAATTGAAGAAATTACATTTCTCTGCTAAATTTCTTTTCCTGGATGTTGTGGGGTGTGTAATCCTTGAAAGAACCTATATTCATCAGAACTTTGACTTTATTTTCAAAAGAGAATATGTGAGCCATTATAACACTCTGAGTCAAATAAATTACTTCTGTTGCCTAACAATAAAAATCCTAAGGTTGTTGGCTCAAGCTTCATGCTGCTCATATTACCACAATATGCTCATAAATTTGGACAGCAGTCTCAAACAACTGAAGACTAACAAATAAGCACAAACTGCTAAACAGTTAGATGGCAGTGCTATTAAATTGTCTTTATTTCAATAACTTGTCTAGCAAGAAGCATTGGACTGCTTCTTAAATAATTTTCAACAGAAAGCCATATTAAATTAATTCTGAACCTATCACTTTTTAACACAATTTCATATAGACTAATGCAAGGGAGCATGATTAATAAAATAACGTTGCACTTCTGCTACAGGTGTATGGAAAGCTTTAGCAAAGGACAGATCATTCCTTGAGTAACATAATTGTAATAATTCAGATAATGTAAAGATTACCTGAAAAGCTTGAATTGAACATTTAATAGCAGTGAGAAACACAAAATTTTTGTCAAATTTCAGCATATATCAATAGTCTGAATTTTCTAGTGTGTTTGTTTGCTTGAACATCATAATATGTGATTCCTATGTTTGTTTGTACAACAGTATTCTGTCTTATAAAGTAAACATGTGAGATGTTTCATTACATTGTTTCAAAAGGTAGTAAAATAATTGTGTTTCACCTTTGGACATGATGCAGTTTTTCCATTTAGAAAGCTGTCACTGGAGTATATTGGATGTGATCTAAGAAAAATACACATTTTGTTATGCTAAATTGAAAGTTTCTTTCAAGCTGTTGTATAAATATAGACCTGTATAGTGTCCAAGATTTGAATATTTACATATCCTGTAATATTTTGAAAAAGAAATTCAAATTGGAAGAAGCCACCTAATCACTTTAAACCCAGGTGTCTCCTTCAAAATGATGAAATAAAACATTCCTTGTGACTCAGTATGGCATAGTAATTGAGTTTTATATTGTTGCTGTACATATGTTACATCCAAGGGACCTTAGCTTATGTCCTGAAATGCTTATGAGGAAATTTCAGGTATAACACATGACAGTTCTGACATTGGCTGAAGAAAGGACAGAGGCAAGAACAAGAAGTTTCATGGTAATTTAGAGAGGGATATTTGTGTATGTGTAGAGAGGAATCAGTGTGTATGTAAATGTCATACACTAAGGAGCTTCAAAGGAAAAAAAGTGATTATTTTGGAAAGATAAATATTTAAAGAACATTTTATTTTATTTACTGTTGGATTACATTACTATAACCTTCAGTGAGAATAAGTTCCAGTATCTGCAAGCAATATGAAAAAAAGTAAAACTTTGTTAATAGTGATGTGTTAGATAAATTAACCACAATGGTGTATCTGGTGATAAAAATACCCCCTTTTTAGATTAACTTTGCTTCACTGGGTGATGACAGTTACAGGGGGGAGTGCTTGGCAAGAATGCCTGGATGAGTGAAAATGCATCAGGCAGTGATTTCTTGTCTTGATTTCTGCCTGGGGACTTTGATCATGACTATCTTAGCTGTACCATTGTCCCATCATGTATGTCCCATCAACTCTTATTAGCACTGGGGTAGAAGTAAAATTAGATTACTTGTAGTATAAAATAATTTGAAATTCTCTATTTAAAAAGTGTGTGTATTTACAAATGTTATAGAACAAAATATCATTGTTTTTTCTCATCTGCAAGCATTATGTTTTGCCAGGAGTTAGAGATAATCTATTTAGATTTAGCAAATTTTCAACATCTTTAAAGCAGAATATTTTTTTTTTTTTGCAGTGAAGCTGCTGTTAAATGCTGTGGAAATTGGATTTTAAGTGGTGATTTTCTGAACAAAGAATATATTAAAAAAAATTTCTGAATATCATCCTTCCATTTGGCCACAGATTATAAACTATTAAGCAAATTTGGTGACAATTGAAGCATGTATATTTACAGAAACCTAAAATAAAGACTTTTCCTGAATCATTGCAAAAATTCCATTGAATCTGTGCCAACACATAAATTAATATCTTAAGGATTAAGAGAATTACAATAAGCATAAGTACATAAAATAAACGAGAATAAATCTAACTGGTTTTCTACATAACTGAGCATCTTTTAGGATCAGGCGGCATCATATTTGTTATGGCTAATACAATCATATATTGAGTTTATGTAAAACACATTGTATTTAATTCCTCCATGATCTTCAAAAATTATACAAATATAAAATACTACTCCAAATGTGATTCTACACTGGCTATGAAATGTAGTCAAAATGCAATTTCTCCATGAGGCTTAAAATTTCAGGGAAGGTAAACAGTGTGTTGTTTGTTCTTTGCAAATAGAGGTTTAAAAAATAAATGTTTCAGTCAAATTATTTGTAGATAACCCTTAAACTTCTATCCTTTGTGAATTCTGTAGCTTTATCATGTCCATGGAATTGCATTAACAACTAGTGCTGTCACTAGGTTCCTGAGGCTACAGAATTATACTACCACTGACCTCATTATTCTTATTGTCTTATTGTGGAACTATTCTGAGCATATCTAGCCTTGGGACAAAAAAACCCCAAACAAATAGGATTTGTGATCTTTGTGCATAGAATAGAAACTTAAATTTATCCATCTGATTCCTGGGCTAACTTTCTTCACAGCTCACATCAAGCACTTCCATCCTCAATGAACTAAGCAGGCAGCAGAGCAGTAAAACCAGATCACAGCTGATCACAACTTTAATTTTACCATGGAATTTCATCTATACAGCTCAGATACATGTGGTTATTGTGGCTGAGTTAGTGTTTACTTGAATTAAAATAATTCTGACTTAAAAGAATAAATCTTTTTAGTTCTCCATCATATGGTACGTATCCTTAACTTTATCTTTTTTTTCCCCTGGATTTCTAATGTTACCTAATATGAATATAGTAACTACTAAAGTGGATTTTCCTACTAAATATAATATATGTGCAATCCAAGCCTTCTTTGGTATTTTATCAGGTGCCTCACAGAAAGATCTTTCAAACAACTAGAATGTCAATTCCACTATGTTTTTGAAAGGTTTTCGAGCTTTACATGTATTGCTAGAAAATATGCAAGTTTCCCAAGCATACAGATTTCTACAGCAAAATGGATTAATGACAGTTTCTGAGTGCTCTAATCATCAGTCCATGCTTAATATACAAATTTGCAGAAAGACAATTAGGTAACTAATTCAGTTCCTGTGCCAAAGGATGAGCTATAATAAGCTTTAGGTATGTTCTAACTGGAAAAGATTAACATTACATGGAGCTGAGTCTTGAGCAATTAAAACTCAGTGAAAGATGGCTGAATTTTTACACGTAGTCTAATCACACCAAAATATGTCTTTGCTGTAGAACAAGGATGTTGAGGTTTTTTCCTGCTGCCTGGGTTTTTCTCTCGTGTTGTGAAGTGACAGTGTGTCTCCTGTTGTACGTGGGCTGGAAGTTCACTAATGCAAGTGACAGTGTCAGGGAGCTGAGATAGTAGTACATCACTGTGTCACAACATAGTAGTGTTTTGAGCTGAAAACAAAACTTCTTGGTGCACAAATGTTACAAAAAGAACAGCATCACCTTTTATCCCAGGGTCAGAATGGTTTTAAGTAAATCTACTAAATTAATTTTTTAACGTTCAGGAAAAATAAAGATAACATTGTGCTATTTTCATAACTCTAACCATGATCCCACTTGCATTTTTCTGCTTCATTACTTAAATGTTAGTTTACTATTGGGATGGGAGTATATCCCTTAATTTATGTAGAGATGTCCTATAATTGAAAACCCAACCATTTTTGGATTACTGAAAAAGTTAAGCTGCAGAGGATGGGGAGCAAACTAAAGAAGAAAAATGAAAACCCAAAAAATTTTTGTACAGAGGTAAAGAAGTGGCAATAAGAAAAGTGGATGTTTCTGGATAGCTGAAAAGTCTGTGTCAAGTTTTCATGAACTGTAATTCAAGCATAACTTATGACAGGAGATGAAAGAATTTTAGATCTTAGGAGGGAATTGCTTATATTGAATTTTGGAGATTATATAAAAGAAAAGGTTCTGGATTCAGCTGTCACAGTGCTGTCAGAATGGCTACCTGCTGGTTAAGGAAGAGTGATGGGTGGCATCTCATCAAAAGGGCCTTTATTCACTCCAAATAATGAAAAACATTGCACCACTTCACCAGAACCTTCCAGCTGACAAAGGTGAGTTATGCTTTATTCCTGCATTTATAAGAGGTGCTCTAAACAGGAAATGTCCTTTCTACCCCCCTTCTCAGAGTCCTTCTCTTTTGGAGAACTTGACAAAGGAAAAGCCTCAGAAAGACTGAAAGAGTCAAATAAAAAGCAAAGGTATTGAAAAAATACAGTCCTGTAATGTAATTGTTTCTTCTACCATGATTGCATGCCAGCTGTTGCTGACTCCCAAGGAAATGAAGAACTGGATGGGTCAAATTCTGCACTCCTGTGTTCATATGGCTCCTGTTGACCTCAGTAAGAGACATATTATCACACAAATGCTTTATCTTAGGCTAATAACTTGGTGAATGACTCTCTATCTTACCCACTTCCATTTTTTCTGAGGGCTTTCCATCTCAGCCAGTGAGAGGCAGGTATGGACAAAGTATGTGAGCGTGCACTTGTGTGCCAGAGGTTGTTCTGCTGATGGAGCAGAGCATCTGACTGCTTCATGTGATGTGTGGTAAGATACTTTGTGAGATACTATTAATAAAATATTAAGCCTTTTACCAGTGTATACAGCATGGTGATGGAAGTTAAATGTTAAGGTTCCCAAGAGGGAATGCCTCCAGCCAGATATAAATCTAATACAGCCTCTCTGACTTCATCTGAGAGATGACTTTTGGCAGCACCTGAGGGCCTGCTGCTTTCAGCTTGTTTTCTCCCACATTTCTAATTAGAACTGAGATTTTTAAAAAATATATAAATAAGCAAATGAAAGTAGTCACTTTGTCAAGGTATCTTAGCAGCTTCTAGAGAGGATAGAGGATGCTTTGGAACAGAATTATCATGGCTGCCCTTTATGATGTGCAATGCTGGGAGTGTTAATAGCCAGTCCTTTAAAAAGGAATGTAATAACTAACTCTGAGAGTCAGGTCTGCTTTTCTGTAGGATGTGGTCCAGTGCCTGCACCACACACATCAATGGCAGCTGGCTCATGTGTCTACTTGTATGTCCTGCACTGAGACAGATGATGCTTTCATGTGGTGAGACCTTGAACAGACCAAATCATGGTAAGGATTTCCAGCCTCTCAAATTCCTGAGCTGCCTGTCAGGTCTCCCTCTCTCTGCCACATCTCACAGACCCTGCTGCTGGTGCACAGATGCAGGTTCACCTCACTGATCAGGTCAGAGTGCTGGTGCAGGTGCACTTGGCCAGGGAGGTGTAAATCAGAAGGAGGGTATGAAAGCAGGTAGAAAAATAAGCTTTTTCTATGAGGGAGAAATTGGAGCATACCCACAGATATTTTCTACAACTGTCTCTCTGATATTCTATTGCAGATAAATATATGTAAACAGACTAAATAAATAGCATGTCCTTGATTTAAATAATGTTTTATTTATTTACTCACTTACTTACTTATTTACTTATTATTTCAGGTAACATTCTATTTATTTCTGTGTTCAAAGCTATTTAAGTAATGGTTATGCCAGCCAGTGTCTGTTATGTGTACTGGAAGGCAGAAAAATGCTTTGGCAGTTAAGCAGTGAGGATGGGTTTGGAAGATTGAATCATTCTGGCATTAGTTCCACTGATGGGGAACATTTAGTTTTATTGAAGTTTTGCAGATGGCTGAAACTTAACCCTTGTCAGGTATAGCTGCTCCCATAACTTCAGAGAAAACCCTCTTGTCTCTGTGAGTTACCTATATTTTTCAATTAATTTCTAGTCAAACTGAATAGGACCTGAAAAAAAGAGGACTTTTTAACTTAGTGATGCAGTATTTTGATTTTTGATGCAAGGAGATCTGAATTAGTTGACCTGAAATCTTGGTAAGGGTGGTCTGATATAAATTGGTAGATTAGATAAATAAAAATAATATTTAATTTCTTTAGAAATTATGCCTAAAGTTATTTAATAATTGTTTCACTTAAGAACACATTTTAGTACAGCTTTTTCCTATGTGCAATGTATTTGAGGCATTTTCATTTAAACAGCTATAAATGCTTAAAAATTAATTTCTCTTAAATACAGCTCAATGCAAATTATAAGTTAAATATGAAAGGTTCCCAGTAAATTGTTTACACAAGCTTTTTGTATAATGCATGGCATTATAGCACACAGCCAAAGGGAGTCCCTGCCAGTGTGTCTGGACCCTTAATGTCAGCAGCCTGGAGTCAGATTTGGTCAGACCTGTTGTTCAGGTTCCAGATAGGATAATTCCTCCTCAGTAGCTTTTTCTGTGCTGTATTTTGAATTTAGAATATGAGTGGCATCGATAACACACCTATGTTTTGGATTTTTGCTAAGTCATGTTTATCTTAAGTCTTTTCCTGTCTCATGCTCTGCCAGTGAGAAGGTACAAAGAAAAAACAAATTGTCAGGGAGCATAGCTGGGAAAGGTGAGCCAAACTGGCCAAAGGGATATCCCAACACATAGAATGTCATGCTTAATATATAAAATGGGAGGAGTTACCTGAAAGGGGAACTGATCTGGTTTGGGAAGGGGGATCTGGCATCAGTCAGTGGGTGGTGAGCAATTGCAATGTGCATCACTTGTTTTTTTTAATATTAGTAGCCCTTATTATTTACCATTATTTTGTATTTCAATTCATTTTCAGTTATTAAACTAATGAAAAATACTGCATTACTAGATGAAGAAGATAAATGAGCAGTACAAGGAAGGATCTTTTCCTCCTTTGTCCCATGTCTGCTGAATAAAAGCCCCCACAGCTCTGGACTTCATGCGTGCTGCAGGGTGGTTGCTACCTGACCTCAAGTGCTCTTGTGTTGCAGCTTCTCCACGTCTGGATACAAGAGCAGCAAAGAAATAATCATAATGAGATTATTTGAATTTTTATTTAATAACATCTGGAAATTCCAGAAGAGTTCTCATCTCTGAACCATGGCCTCCTGGTATCATTTTATTCATAGCGTATTGGGGCACTTCACAAATTAAATTTCCATGGCAACAATGTTCATATTATCCTAAACTTAAATACTGTCACCGAACATAAAATATGCAAAAAAATGAAATATTGAATATTAAGGTTTCCTACTTTAAAGTTATTAGCTTTCATATTTGTTTGACAGGCTATATTCAGTCTCTCAAGTGTTGATCTAAAACAGATGTCAGCACTACATCAGAGTGGTGTTTGAGCTCTGATGTCAGCATGTGGGCAAGTGTCAAGTATTCACTTCAAGTGTGCTTCTCATGTCTTGAAAAGGGTTTTGGTCTCCCTGGTGTGCAGGAAAAGTGTGGCTCACAACAGGATAAGTGTTTGTACTTTAAATGCTGGTGTACTCCTCCATTCCAAGTCCAGGTTTACAAGTAAATTGGTGACAATGGAGAGGCTGTCTCTGGTCACCCTGTTGTGGTCACCTCACCTTCTGCATGCAGAAAGGAAGAACAAATGAAATTCTGTTTAGTCATGGTTTTGAAGGGTGGAAAGCCATGTGCTGGTACTGGAGAGAGGACCCATGTCATGCCTCAGTAGGTCTGCACATCCAGAGGATGGGCACCCACCCGGTGCTCTCACACAGCTGTTCTTTATCAGTGCTTTCTCCAGGACTCAGCACTCATGTAGGCATCAGAAAGGAGATGTTTGTCTCCAATGAGTATGGTCTTAGTGGCAAGATCAGAAGAATAAAAATAGCATTCATAAGGCTTCACAGTATATTGGAGTGTGAAGTGCCAATTCATTTTCTGTTCCTGTAGCTGTCTTAAAATTATGCCTTTCCACAAAGATCTGACAAGAACAATCCATCAGCTTGTTCCCCCACTTTATATTATAATGGGTTTGTCTTATTTTGCTGTTTGGTTTTTTGTTCAAAGTTTGTTATTCGAGTACTTATTTCTTAAACTCAGAACAGGCAAAGAAGAATCTCCCTTCCTGTAAATGAGGCACCCCAGCACTGAGTGGGGAACCACCATAAAAGTTAAAGGCTTTACTCAAGAGCTCCTTTGTGGAGGATGTATTCCCTTCTTCTAGACAAAAACCAAAATCAGTATAAACTTACAGCAGCTTCTGGTCATTGATGAAAAGAGAGAGGTCCAATGTCAAGGCCAGTCAGGGCTCTGATGACCCCAGGAACACACCCCAAGTTTGTTCTTCAGTTTTCATCAGTGGAGACTGGAACCTGCCTGCCCAGGAGGGTCGAATTCATGGCTCTCTCATTACTCAAACCTCACCATTAGGTTTGCTTTTCACTTTTTGTGATATCTGACTGAATTCTTCTAGTACAATTTAAAGTCATTATGTTGACTTTAATGTAGATGGATTTATTAGCCCTATACCTGCTTTTTATAAAGTTGAAATTACCTAGCTTTCTTATGCCTTCCGTGCGCTTCTCTAAACAGACAGTTCCAGTTCACACACTTCTGACTGTTATTCCTTTCTCCAATTTTTTTACAAATTTTTAATTTCAAGTAAAAATGCAGTTCTTCCATTCAGCTCAGAGCTGAATATCACAGGTTTAGCATCTGTGTTGCTTCCTATTTGACTATGTTCTCTTTTCCTCAAACCTCTTCCCCAGTTTGTTCAGTTTTCTTTGAGTTTTATTTCATGTGAAAGTTTAATTTTGGCTTATTTATTTTCTCTTAGTAAAAACACTGAATAACACTGAAGCCAGGATGATAGATTTGTGTGGAACACTACCTTCTGTTTTGGCAGCAAAACACTGATACGTGTTTGAAAGATACGGCCTTTAGTGCCCTTGCACTTTTTCTCTTCTGCTGGAGAACCTGCACATTGGCACATTGCTTTTCTTAAAACTATTTTAATTCCTGAGCTTTGCACAGGTGGGCATCTTGCCAGATTGCCGTGCCTGCTATGTGATTAAACCAGCTGAAACTTCTGATCCTTTATGCTGCTGGAGCATAGGATCTTTTAAAGGCAAGTAGATCAGAAAGAAATAGGAAAAATACTTTAAAAAGCTCTTCTAGCAAAATTCTGTACTGGGACTCAAATATTTTTTCATGACTATTACAATAAATGAGTACATTCATGAGCCTAGAATTAATGTAGTTATAATTAAGCTGCTCTCAAAGTCATTAGATATTTTAAGCTGTTGAGCCATTTTCCAGCCCATTAACTTTATTTAGACATAATTATATTTTTTAACATGTTGGTCCAGAGAATGCAGTGCTCATGATTATACATATGCCACAGTGCAGCAGGCATACTGCACAATAATGTATCTTTATTTTGGGTTATTTGTATGACCCCAGATATCTGATGATGAGTTGTGGGAGATTTTTTTTGTGGGGAGAGGATGACAGAGGCAGGGAGATGCTTTGAGGTGGTGGTAAGGTTTTGGTTTGCTTACTTGCATTTTTACTGGAGTTTTCCCATTCTTTGTCATGGCTGTTATTGCTTCTTCAATTGTTGCTTCTTCTCCTGTCATGATTATTGTAATTACACCCCAGCTCTCATTTCACAGTTGGCATCCTGCTAGCAAAAGATGATGGCATTACATGGAATCATTCCAGAATTAAGAGAATTCCCTGTTTTGCAAAGTTTGTGAATCTGTTGTGTAATTTAAAACTTCATTCATCCCTTGAGTTCTGGTGGTCTGACAAATATAAAACAAGAAGTAGGAAACCAGCCAAGTATTTCTTCCTACACAGAGGTAACTGACAAACTTTCAGCCAGGAGTACTCTTGTTTGTTGGATGGAGACTGAATTTTGACTTTAAAATTCACATGTCACAGCTTAGGGAAAACCATCACATTTTGCCTTTTAGGAAGATGCTGGGAAATCTCTGCTTCTGAACAGGAGCCTCTAAGAAAGGTTAAGGTGCTTTGCTTGGAGAATTTCAGGGGGATAAAAATTCAGGGACAGTTTCAGTAATTCGCTTTTTCTTCAAGGATATTTTTAGGAGAGAGGAGTGTTCCCAGTTCTCATTGACTCCATGCTCTGTTACATAGGTACCTCCATATTAATTAACAAGGCCTCTCAAATCTGTGTTATATCAAATTATGTGCTTTCAAGTTTAACATGAAGCATCTTATCCAGAGCACATCCAGGCAGTCTGATTCTTGATAGGGGTAGTTTGGTACAGATTGACAGGATCCCCACAGGCTGATACTCAGAGCTGGAAACTGCTAGACGAAATAAGGATAGAGATGTTTAAAGAGTGTTTTTCTTTTGAGTTCTTAGCCATCTTACTCAGGACTTCAGAAAACTGATACCATTGCCTGGGGGTCTCTCTTGAATTAGGTCTGAGGAACTTAACACAGGGTTTGTGCAAGTGGTACAGACCAAAATTATTTTCATCCCTAGAATGTAACATCATTTTCCCTACAGATGAAAGCACTGGGTTTGAGTTCTCCTTCAGCTTCAAGGGCTTTAAATCCTCCCACACAATAGAATGATGACAGTGGAAAAATACTAAAGAAGATGTAGGAATGAAGATCAAGACAATCCTTGCCACAGGCCCTGATATCAGCTCTTGATTGATCTAGTGAATCTTGTGTTGTATTTGACCTGTCCTTACCAGAGGGCATTGCAGTCCTGATTTATCCAACTTTACAACACAGGGCAATCCTGCAGTTAATGAATCTTGGGAATTTGGGTACCTAGAGAGTGAGGGAGGGATTTTCTCCCAATTTTTCCTACCTCATAAACTAATATTATTGAATATCACTTCCCTCTACTCTTCACCTAGATGTCATGTGAATGTGGTAGCTGGAGCTTGTATTGTTTTGGTGTGGTCTCAATAAGGCCACCAAATGAGGCAGGTATACTCTTGCAGAGGTTTTGGGCTCTAATCTAGGTGTTCTTACTCCAAGTCACCTTTTGGGCACAGTCAGCCTCCTAATGGGGATCAAAGCCAAACAAAGAAGCACCTTATGAATTCAAATATTTCTTGCACTACGTAGGGATAAGAAAAGGCTTTGGGGAGTTAGGAATAGAACTGATGCACTTCCATTCTTAGCTCTTTGGTGAATTTCACTGTTTATGACTAAAGTCAAACAAATAATTTCAATTATAAAGATATTTTGAAAGAATGAAACTTGCTAATGAAAAGTGAGTAAGCAACAGTATTTAATTAATGGATTTAATTACTGCATCTAATCATTTTGTGTGATCAATCACTATGTCTAACTAAGATAACATTAGCTATGAATAAGCTATGTTGGATTGGATGGAAAACCATCTTTCCACTATCAGTCTCAAAGGGAGAATCTGCCATTACACGTTGAATTATTGCCCTGTTCTCTGGATATTGGACTCTTGCTCCCATGTGAAGCAAGGAGACATGCATGGAGGGGTGAGCTAAAGACTCAGCTGCAGTTACATAGTGCTTCTGCTGCTTTAAGTCTTTGTAGCTCTCTTGCTTGTGGATTCTAGCTTTATTTGGCTGTGCCAATTTCAGTGCTAGGCAGTGTTGGTAGGCACGTAACTCCCCCAGGAGCAGGGAGTATAGTTGAGGTGTTAGGGTTGGGCTGGAGTCAATGATCTTAAAGGTCTCTTCCAACCTAGTGATTCTGTGAGTCTGGATTAAGTACCTGAAAGCAAGGTGTTTTATACAGGAAATTTTAATATTACAAATTTCAGTAGTGCTCTGTATTTTGCATTTCTTTCTGATCTTTCTAATTTCCTGTACTGTACCACTGCTCCTGTAAATACAAGTAATATTTTCTGAAGGTTTTACTTTTCATATCAGCATAGGAAATATGTGCCCATGCTGCAAACCACCAATATTATATAGACTACACAGAGTGTGTTGCATGATT
This sequence comes from Parus major, assembly GCF_001522545.3. NCBI lineage: Eukaryota > Metazoa > Chordata > Aves > Passeriformes > Paridae > Parus > Parus major. The sequence continues at coordinate 31,982,149 of NC_031768.1, forward strand.
GCCACAGGTAGAGTCAAACACTTCACTCTCGAGAGATTAGCAATATATTCTATTGATACAAGCCAGTGAGACAACAAAGTTCAGTGGAAAATGTGGCAGTGGTTTAACAGGACTTGCTGCCAAGACACACTGGAGTGTTGTCTGCATAGAGGACAGGGTCAGACAAAACTGCCATGGATAGCTCGCTGTTGAATTATGAGGTTTGGGAAGCACTTTATGGAAGTACCTTTTAGAAATGCATTCAAAATTCCTCAGAAGGGGATTTAGGTGCAGCTGGATTCAGACTCAGTCCCGGACTTGGTCAATGGTTTATGTCTAAAGGATTACATGTGTGCAATCAATGTTTTATATCACTTAGCTCAAATAGCAAAGTCTATGTGTTCTTATTCCAAATTCACTTAATGAATTAGGATTCTCTGAACCTCAAGGACTAACCTTGAGAGGTATCCCTGCTCAAGGGGAGATCCTGGTATGCAAGTCTGCTGCCATGCAGGTAAGCTCAATGGTCTCAGGGCTACCTGCTGTTTATGGAGTTATGAGCTTTACTCACATGTTCCCAGGTAAATAGCATGCTTTGAAACCAATGGGTATGAAGAATGTTGAAAAGACTATGGTTCATTGCTCCTGATTTTGAGCAAACTGAAAAAAAAAAAAATTTCCAATGATTCAGCATAATAATTGGAACTAATAGAATTGGTCTGTCACTTATTTCTAGATCAACTTGTAGTTTTCTCTACAGACCTGCAAGTATAATGTCAATAGTTTGGCACATTATATTGTTTACAGTAGTTTATTTTTTAAAATATCTAGAAGATTTCTTATGTTTAATTCTTAGGGAAATACATCAATGGTTCTGATTATATTGTGCATCTCAGCTTTTCTTCTCTGATTTGTAGCCCAAAGAAATGCAAAACTTCTTTTTTGAAAGCAATTTGCAGAAACATGATGTATAAAACATCCATTAAGAGTCACAGTAGTGACATGAACCAAATTGGAACAAGAGCATTGCTATTACTATGCATGTGCCAACCTGATGTGTGATAAGAATAGACACAAACACGCAATTTCAGTGTGTGACTTTATTTGCAGAGACGTAGTCAAAGCACTAAAATCACATTTCAGTCCCTTGTATTTACAGTTTAGAGAGAAGAAACATCATCTCTCAGCCTTTATAGTCAACTGGACTGTAAGAACCACTACCAATATTGATTGCAACATAAGGCTGGAGATAAAACCAAGCCTATTTCCCTTTTAAGTGCACAGGAAGGATTAAAAGCGCAAGCATTTGCTTGGTCTTGGTGGTGAGGGAGGCAGAGGGCAGGCAGAGAACACCATCCAGTCAGTACCAGCACAGATATATTGAATACTGGCAACTGTATATTTGGGTCTTGTACTTCTGTGCTGCTTCTCAAATTACCTTTAAATTTCCACCTGGAGGCTTAGTTCCCTACTGCTGCCTTGAAGATGCATAGATATAAAAGGTATGGTCAATCAACTTTCAGGAGGTTGAGGGAGAAATTTTGTTGACACCCATATGATGTATGAATTCCTCAAAAATTTCTTTTTCTGTTATTTGCATACTTTTATCTCTAGGCACTTGCATCAAGTCTTCCTCAGTGGGGAAAGCTACAGTGTCTCCATGATTTTGGTTGCTCAATAATCCAGAAGACTTGCTCAACAGATTGTTGGAACCCTCTCTATAGCCATGGGTTTTCTGTCTATGAAAAATGGGGCTGAGGAGGGCTGGTCAGTCAGATCTTGGCCTAGTAGGACGATGTCACTCAGTGGGTACACAAATATATGCCTGGAAACCTGAAAGCATCCCATGATCAAGCACATAAATAATGTCATGGGGCTGAGGAGCTCAGCTGTTACCCTATGAGATGCTCACAGATAAGGCAGCAAGAAGCCATCAGGGGTTAGTCCCTTTGGCCATGGTACCTCGTGAGAGAGCCATTGTTCCTCACTCTCAGAAGACACTGACCATCTTCCTCCTTGCAGTGCTGTGCCTTCCCACTGGCAGAATGTAACTCCTTTAGGACAGGCAGCAACTGCAGGAAATCACCTCCAGCCTGGTTTGAGAATCCCCCATCAACATCTTTATGGGATCTGTCTCATAAGTTAACAACTATATATTTCAATCCAAAGACAGAAAAAGTGAGTGCAGTTTTAATTTCTCTTATATACTGTTAGTAAGTAAGGCTGATAGGTTTTTGTTGTTTGGATTTGTCACTCTCCCAGATTCAGCCACACTGACTCAGCTAAAAAATTCAGTTTAATTTATTTTAAATAGAGAAGTTCTGTTTTCAATTATTTTCTGTCACCTCCCAAATGACTCCTATCTTGATATTTATTTTTCAGTTGGAGATTATGTTACTATCCTTGGATCATTTATTAGCTGGTGATGGTTCTTGCTGACTTGGTGGAGAGATTGCTGAGGAAAACTAATATATTAACCTTCCTGATATATTAAGAACTTCATCTTAGTTCTAATGGAAGTAAAGAAAAGAGGTTTTTATTTTCACATTCCATCAGAGATCAAAACGGAATCATTTATTTCATCCTGAAAATGAAAGCAACCAATTCACATGGAGAAAAAGCTGTAGTGTGTTTTGTGTTCTTACTCTAAAACCCAGCACACTAAATCAAGTCTTCATATCTGTTACCTAAGGAATGTTAACTGAATATATCTGACATGTATTTTTCTGTCACCTTTCATTATTGGAGATGCTGCTTAGATTTCGCTAAGCCAACTAAACACCCCAGTGGTCATTTAATTATTTTGTCAGCCTGGTGAATGAATATATGTTGCTTATCTGTTGAGGTATGTACTGAAGGAAATGTAATAAAATACCTGACCCACTCTGAGATCAAAATAAATTGAGAAGATAATTCCCATTGTTTTAGTAAGATTACATTTTATTTTTTCTGGACCTTAAGTACTTTATAGCACAGTATAATAAATATAGCAAGCAGCTGCTTCCAGAATCAGTAGCTGTTGCTCCTCATATCAGCATGTTATGTATATACAGAGGGACGGTACCTTATTGTTTGATGGACCTATCTGTATTTCAGCTAAAAGCTGAATGCTCTGCCTCACAAAGGAAGAAATCCTTCAGTTTTCCTTCAGTCCAACCCTCTTCCAGTTTTCCCATTTTCCTCTTTACATTAGTGTGTCAATGGAAAAAAAAATAAAAAAGAAGCAGCCAGACAAAAACTACTAAGGAAGAAAGTTTTAACATAACTTTATTCCATGTTTTTCACTACATGTGTTCTCTGTATTTCCTCTAATAACTTCTATGTGGCTAGACCTATGGACTCTGATGGAGTCTTGTGTTCTGTCCTATTCATTGCCAGATTTTGGGTTGGGAGGAGTGTCACTACTGTCTAGTACAGATTTTCAATGGAGCCCTGACAGCCTGACTTGTCTCGAATTCAGAGTCACAATCAGAGCTGCTTGACAAATATTGAGTGTTGTAAATGGGCTGTAAAAGGAATTACTCATCTTCTCTCCCCCCCTCAGTGATGTGCAAGCATAATTAATAGCTGTAAAGCTTTCTCAGTGGGGCTTTCCTTGGTTAGATGTCCTCAGCAATCACACATTCTGATGTTCACGGAATGCAGGAATAGAATTTCTGGATTAGAGTGATTTTAATATTAAAGTCATTTGTGAATACAAATATTAAAGCATATGTGCATACATATGTCCTCTTAGGGGTTACCATCTGTCTATGGCATGTACATGATATCTGGCATTTTTTTAGGAAAAGCTGAATAATCTTCTTTTTGAAATAAAATAACATATATCATAAAGCACATATTCCAGCTCAACAGGCATCCTCTGATTATGAAGCTTTTGAATGTGTGAAGTTTGTCTCCTTCCTAATACATTAATATTTTAGGTGTAATTTAATGACAGGCAATTGTTTCAATGCTGTTTGTCTCTACAGAGTCCCTCAAGGATGTTGATCCGATGTGTGATAATGAACAAATATTTTTTAATGCCTTGTATTAGTGTTCCACAGGGTCATATCATGGGAGGTGATTTCCAAGTATGATATTCTTGTTGAATAACCAATAGAAAACAGAACACTAGAATTTCCTTAAAATCTACATTACAAAGGGTTTTTTTGTTGGATTTGCTGTTTGGTTTGTTGTTTTTTTTTTTTCCTGAGCTACAACTATGAGCTGTTGCACTTGCTTTCAGAGAAAATATTCACAGCTATTATGCATATCTGTCATATAGAATAGCTGCAAGTGACTGCACTGGAAGCAGAGAGCACTTACTCCTAGACTAGATAAAGCATTAGAAAGCACCGATACGTGACCAACATAGACTAGACAGATAATGTTACTGCTCCATCTTCCTCCACAAAGAACCACAGGGACCCAGGTGAGTTACAGGATACTTTTCACTTGGGTATGGCTGAGATGGAGCAACTTTTCCTCAAAGCAAACCTCGCCATGTTGTGCGTTGTACTGCTAGATAGAAAAGTGTTGGTAACACACCAGCGTTTTGGCAACTGCTGAGCAGAGCCCACACAGCATCAATCGTCTCTCCCAACATTTCCTCCACACCAGAAGGCTGGGGGCGGGCAAGATCTTGGGAGGGAACATAGCCAGGGCAGCTAAAAACTGACCAAAGGGATATTCCATGCCATGTGGTGTCTTCTCAGCTGTAAATGCTAAGAGAAAGGAAGAGAAGGAGGATGGGGACCATTCCGCATTATGACGTTTTTCTTCTGGAACCCTGCTTCCTGGGAAGGGGCTGGACATCACCTACTGATGGGAAGTAGAAAATTAATATTTTGTTTACCTTTGCTTCTGCATCTGGCCTTTGATTTTGCTTTATTAAACTGTCTTTATCTCAACCCATCAGCTTTTTGCATTTTATTTTCCTTTCCCCCTGTCCTGCTGAGAACAGTGATAAAACAGGTTGGTGGGCACCTGACATCTTGCCTAGGTCAAGTAACCAGAGTCCTTAAACAAAGCATCTATAAGTAGCTCTTCTAACATGACTAATTGCCAAAAGGGACTGAATGCCAGGTTTATTTCAGCTGGAACTGAAAAATTTGTGTCTAAACCCCAGGAGCAACTTCTGCTCAGAGAAATTGTATTGCTGTCTCTAAAGTCCTGTGATGAATTATGGAAGATATTAATGAAAAAACAAGGGATTTAAATAGTGTTCCATCACTCACTGTAACAAAGGCTAAAATATAACTAGCAAGCCAAGTCCTGTACATGCTCATACTGTTTAAGTGCAGCCTGTTCTGACACCTGTGGTAACAAACTGTTGCAATGAGATATGGAGCTAATAAAACTCCATTTTCAACACAGTTTTTCTTTGTCCCCAGTGCCTACAAGAGCTTCAGGGTGTGCCTCAAGACCTAGGAACACTCACAGTGGGAGACACAGTCTTACTTTGTCTGCATGTACAGGACTCAGCCAGCCATGGACCTGTGGTTTCTACTGGCTCGTGAAACTTGTGAAAATTTCATATGCTTGAGCTTCTTTCTTTCTTTTTTACATTTGATTGAAACTGATCTGTGGGTCCATAAATCAGTGGGAAAGGAGATCACAGAATGTCAGAAAACCTAACGCTAGCCCCATAAAATTCTCACTTATTCTGTGTCTCAGTATTGCTGTATTCCTCATAAGTATTATCAAAGGAAAACATCCAAGTTCTCCAGTGTTTTCTCCTGCATTTGTACGTCTTTATAACACAGATGTGAACTACTTAATCTGTTCCCAACTTAATCAAAGATCTGATCTTATATAGAGTATTTATCCAGAAATTCAGAGAGTTTATCAAGGTGCTTAAGTATGTGCTTGTATTAAGAAGCTAAGTAGCCCTGCTGACTCCATTTGTGCATACTTTAGGACCTTGATGAGGAAGTTTCAGAATGTGTGGATAAAGACATGGTGCCTTCCCAAAGTAAATAGAGATGAGCTGAGACATATAAAGAATTAAAACAAAGTGGGGGGGTGGAGGGAAAAAAGCAGGGTGTAATGAAAAGAGGAATTACTGCAGTTAAGGTAGCTGGAAGCAATTAGTTACTTCTTCTAAGTTCATTAGTACAACTTATGTGAATGTTGAGGGCCATGGAAAAACTGTGGCAGCAAGTTAAAATCAGATGGCTGAAACTGTTAGTGCCCCTCATCAGCTGCCCTGCACCTTTAATGCCCAGAGTTAAGGCAATCTGATCCACCTCTGAATCAGCTCTGCACCAATTAACTTCTGATCCCACTATATTAGTTTGAATCTAAATCAGGGACAGAAGTGGTAATAGGAGCATCAAAATGATTCAAAACTAGTAGTGAGCTTTATTTCCTATTTTATAACAAATTATTGCCATTCATAGTCTGGGATTGATTGTCTTTTGACTGCAAAACATATAATCCCATTGCCTTTTGATTAAGTGCCTTGCAAACCTCCCTGTCTTCATTTTTGAAACTAATGGCAGCATTAATCTTGGAGAGATGATTCGTGGAGCAAGATACTGCTCAGCATGAACAAGGTTGTGCATTAAGGGAAAGCTGGTTCTACAGGGGGGGTTAGGCTTAGCTCCCTCTGTGATTAATCATCTTCCTCCCAGCTGCTGCTCTGATGTTTTTTTCTTTAATACACTCCAAATGCAAACAAGGGCACGAACGTACCTGTGGCTAAAACTAGCTCACAGCTGTCAAAGTTGTTTTTCAAACACAAAATCAGACACAATTTTTAATCAGAGATATTTCTGCTTTTATTTGTCTCATTATTGTTCAATCCTTGTCCTGTTAGATAGGTAACCAAGTCTTTAACAAGCCAATTCCATTCCTTATTCACATAGGTAATAGGCTGTTTTCCTTACCTCATTGAACATTGTCAGCATAGCACTTATACATCTACAATTAGGAAAAAAAGATTTAGGCAAATAGAAAATAAAATACTACTTCACTGCAAGTTCCCACTCTCATTTTCTCCTACAGTCAGTCACAAGACCTAAAAGCAGAAAACCAGATGGATTTTTTCAGATAAAATTTTATAAAAGGGTATTCTGGAAATAATTCTGAAGCTAAACTGAAGTACAGAGGGCAAGACAAACAGCCAGAAATGTGACTGTTATTGATACTAAGAAGTAGGAAACAAATGAAAACATATTGTAGAGTCTTACAAGAGGAGAGGTTAGCAGTAGGGTCTCAGAGGGAGATCTCCTGCTTAACAGATCCATAAATTACCTGGAAAGAAAAATGAATAATGAGGTTGGACAATTTGTGGATGCTAAAAAATTATTCAGGCTTTTTAAAAAAAGAAATCACAGAAATTTATGGAAAGCTGTCATGATAGTTTTGGATGGATAATTTATAGCTATTAAATGTTCAGTGGCCCAGAGAGAAAAAAATGATTACTCTGTGTTTCTTTTAATGTAAGAACTCAGAAACACCAAGTGAAACAATTTGGAGGCAGATTTTCAGGAGATAGACTGACTTCCTTTTCCAAAATTTGATTTTTAAACTCTGTCCCAGGTGTTCTGGCAACTAAAAATATGAATGGTTCAAAGAGCACTTAGCCATGCATCTAGACATTGAGAAAAAAAAACATCAAGAGTTATTAAACATCAAAACAATGATGTAAAAATAGCTAGCTCTGGGGAATTGCTCCCCCAGCAGAAGACACCCAAAACACAAAAAAGTTGCAGTCTACTGGAAAGAAGAAACCATTTGTTAGGAAAAAGAAGGATCTTGCTACCCTTTTTCACAAATTATTCCGCTTTCCTTTTTTTCATTTCCTGTTTTAGATTTCCTTTCTTCATGGTTATTCCAATGGTCCTTTAAACAGGGAGAGGTTTGTCTGCCATCAGGAGCTGACTGTATTCCCTTTATTGCCTATTATAAACCAGATGTTTTGGTATCATCACAATTGAAACAGCAAAGCAAATGTCACTCAGTGGTGAGAGGAGAATCATGTTGCATTAACTTTAATAAGATGATTATCCCAGAGACAGCCAAGCCAGGGAGCCAGAGCAAAGATGTGTCTTACACCTGCACATGGAGAACCATTAGCCCTGTCTCTGACCCCTGCATGAACAATGCAGTATCTGAGTTTGAGGAGTACAGTTATTTAATATCAATGTGTCTAAAGGACAAAAACTTATTTTAATCTGCAAAAACACTAAAATTTCCTGGCAAAATGTCTAGCCGGTATTTTGTATCAGAGGTAACCTGTGGTGAGTCTTTAAAAAAATAAAAGGCAAATGTGATATAACACCAAAACTGGTCACTGAGTTTCATGTTATAGGAAGAAATCCGGATGAATAATACATAAAGTTTGAAGTGTGCAGCCAAGAAAATCTACACTCTGTTTATGTTATAATGACGTCTCTCAGGCTCACTGAGTTAGACCTTCCTGATTACTTATTGCAGGTGCCTGGAGACAGGCTGCACCTCCTTTCCTTCTCAAGAAGCATTTTTATTGTGTATATGGTTATCTAGTCTATCATAAGGCTTTTGGAACCTCTGCTGATGCCTGGAACTGTTGATTTTGATGGGCTGCTGCTCTTAAGATACTGCATGTTCTTTGTTTAATCACTGTGGTAAGCAGTTTTATCATTCAGCTGAATTGCTCTCTTAGCTTTAAAAAACATTGATTACAGGGTATGCAGTGACAGCACTCTTTTTTTAGACTTTAAAGCTGCAGACGAACCCCCTCAAGTATCTGGCTCCTTCTTTAACCTTTTCCTGCTAAAATAAGCAATGAACAAATGCATCACATCCTGTGGCCTACTGCGTTAATATAAATCTTTCAGAAATACTCTGTGAGTTCTTAGCCCTTTGTTATGATTAGTTCTCATCCTTCAGGTACATTTGATGAGCTGTGGCACTCTACCATGGGTGCAGTATGTGTACTGCTGCTGACTTGGATTTCCAGTGCACGGGGAGGTGAAGGAACAAGGCAGACCCCAAGTGCTGTGAGGTCTGTTGATGTAATGCCAAGAGATGGCCCAGCCCAAATACTACATGAGAAGAAAGCATTAGAAAACAAGCAAGGCAATGATTTCAAAACATCCTTGAGATTATGGTGACTTGGTGGAAGAGCTTGTAACTACGATGGAAAGGTGAAATTCATTCAATCATTTGCTATTAATGGTTCACTGAGCTCTCATCTCTACTTAGTGGGAAATCGTACTAAATCTAGTGACCTTTGGAACAATTTCATTAATGCCTAACTGCTTTGCAAAACAGTTTGAAACCTGATTTACTGGAGTAATATTCTCTGTTCTTGTTTAAGAAGTGTCTCTGAGGTCTGTTTTTAATAAAGTGTTACAGAGCTCTTGGAGCTAAAACCAGAACGGACAGTATGTGAAGAACTTTCACAGGGAGCATTTAAAGTAATTGTGTTATGCAGTTGCGTTTATAGAAAGTTGTCATTTGATTACAGTGGTTGTCACTAGATTTTGCTTATAATCTTCCTTGGGAAAGATGAAAATGTTGCTCTTAAGTAGGGATATTCCACACAATTTGCAGCAAGGGTTCCTCTTCAAGGGATATATGTGGTCATGGTGGGTGTGTTCCCCAGGTTTGCTGCCAAGATATTATGTGCTAGATACATTTCGAAATAAATGTGCCCCACAAATTCAAACACTGGAGATCATGAACTAGTCTGGTACCCAACAGAACAACAAAAAGTAAAGGTGTACTCTGTCTTTCCATCACAAGCTGTAAAGTTAAGTAGACAGTGTAAATTAGGACTGTGTAGCAGGAACCAGCAAAAACACAGATTAAGGAATTTTGCCTTTTTTAGGATGGCCTGATCCATATTATTTAAGTTTTATGCTCCAGTGATTAAAATTGGCAGGGTTAAACTGGCAGGGTTTCAAAATCAAATTATCACAATAAATGTACACAATAAATAAGGACCAAAACTGAGTAAAATTTCTGTAGCGATATATAATTTTTTTGAAAGAATTTTTTAAGCAGTTAAATCTACTTAACAAGGACACTAAAGCTCAGCAAGAGACCTCACAGGGCACGTAATATCAACAGTAGTTTATGAGACACAAAATAGTTAACAAATAAGCCTGCAATACCACTGAATACTGGATATAAAAAGGTAAATAATTCCTAAAGTATTATTAGAGCTTTGTTTATAGTTTGCCACCATTTTTCCAGTTACCATGGCAACTCTGCCTGATTGCCAGAGTCCTGTAAGGCATTTTTTTACTTTGGCAAACACAAAAGCTGGTAAGCTGGCTGCAGGGATGCTGGCAGACTGGGACATGCTGTTTAATAGCCTGAATGTCCCTTCAGAGATTAACAACTAGAGTGGCACCTAACAATCAGTCATCCTTGCCTTGGCTGTGATTACTTCACATCTCTTATGAAATGGGAGTTATCCCTAAGATATTTTGTTCAGGAAATAAAGGCTTCACTGCAGAGATAGAGAAGGAAAAAATATTTGCTTTAACAAAGCCATAGGTTTCCTGACATTTTTCTCCATCGTAAATTCCTATAATTTTAATACTCAAACAGTAAATGCTAGGTAAGAATAAAAAAGATTCCAAGAAAAAAAAATAGGAGTAAAAACTTTTTTTTTATGGCTATTTATGAGAGAATACTTATTTGTAACTTCAGAAAATAAGTTGATTCAAATCACAAAGATCTGCTAGTGGAAGACCTCTGTTAGCCACTGTCCAACCAAATATTTTCCTCTGACATCTTATGAATTGTGTTGTAAATGACAAACCTTTTGTCCTCCCTAGAAAAGCCTGTATCACCTAATATTAACACTAACATAATATGCATCTAAAAAGAATTATTTTTTTTTCTTTCACCATTTCTGTGAGTGAACTTACTTCTGAGGAGGAGTAAAAAACTGGTATCTGTTTAGTGACTACTTCTATTGAACACTCAAACAGCTCCAGATACTTATGTACTGGGAATATCACCTTTCCATAGCTGAACAGGAGTGCTTCTGATGGTGTGGAGACTTTGAGAGTCCCCAAGTCTCCACTCTTTGTAAAGGCAGTGGTGCTTCATAATACTAAAGAATAGAAATGTAAAGATGCAAAAATATGAAGGGGCAATACAGTACTTTTTGTGTTGAAATGGATTCAAGGACACTTACATAAACCTTAACAGAAGTCTATTTGATCAGCTGTAAAAAAACCTTCAAGAAGAAATTCTACAATCTATGCAACCTTTAGTAGAACTTTACTGTTTTGTGGGTTTTTTCAGAACTAAAAAAATCAGACTTATCCATAATTTACTCATGGACCTTTTGAACCTGTTTTCTCTCTACTTTTCTGAAGGGCTCTCTTCACCTTGTTGGTATTTCTCAGAAAGGGTGGCACTGTGAATAAATAAACATAGCCCTTGAATCTTGTTCATGTCTTTTTCTACCCAGTTAATGCATTTTTTTTAAAAAAGTTTCATCATATTGATTTTTGACTCTGCTGACCCTATCTCAAATTTAACCACATAATTTGAGCTGTAATCTAATCCAGTGTTTGCAGCTCTTTTGAAAGCTGGCATCATTACAGCATTTGAAAGTATTTTTTTTATGCCATGATTCAAGTAATTCAATGCTGAAAAGAGTGGAAACAGAACTAGAATACAGCTGTATGAACTCCTGTTTGAGATTTCTCCCACTGATGCCAATAAGCATGCAGTAGAATAAATTCTGTTTTTTTACTAAAACATTGTGATAGGCTCTGTTGGGACAGATAGTCACAGGAAGCCACTGGCAAACCAGGGCATTTCAAAATGGACCCAAAAATGTATGCAAGCATAGGTCTCTCTCTCCCTGAAATTCCTGCTGAAAGTATGTTCAACGTGGGCAATCAGAATAGAGCAAAGACTCTCTGCTGCCCACAGAAAACATCTGTGTGCTGGGAGCTGAAAGAGCCCAGCTGCCTTTCCCAGTTTTCCAGGATGGCCACCCCTCCTGTGCAAACTGGACACCTGAGTAGGGCCACACACATCCTCCAGCATCTCCTGCTTTCCTGCTTTGGTACATCTGTGGCTGTATTGCATCAGCTTCTTTGGTTCATGTCACTGGACCTTTCCCTTTTGCCTCCCCTTACTGTGCTTTGGACACCATGGAGATGGCTCAGGGCTCAAAAGTGAGATTCCTTTTAGATGAAATGGTTTAGATGAACTGGGAGCTGTGTTCCAGCAGTGCATCAGAGACACACACCAACTGTGAAAGGGCACTTAGAACATAGGCCAGACTAAAATCAACCTAAAGGAAAAGATTGTGAAAATGTTCTGATAACACCAACAGCTGTTGCTCCTAGTCCTGTTTTTTTGGTTTTTTTTCAGTAGTAGAGTAGCAGAGAAGAAATCTTACTTTATTTCTAGGCTTTCTGCAGCAAACTGCATTGTCAGAGAGAACACTGTCAGATAAAGCAAAATAGACTTGAGGATTCTAGCTGGTAATGAAAAAGTCTTTTTTTTTTTTCTGAGTTGTCTGTTGTAAAAATGATCAGCTTATACAAGAAATTCCTAAATTGGGTTTAGTCAAGTCATCCTCTTGTCACACAGCAGCTAAACCCCAGAGTGAGTGTAAAGTTCAGAAATATTTTAGCAGGCTACAGTTGAATCCACTGGATTGAGATTCCTGATTCTGCATAATATAGGCACTCAGATCACTGAACTATGGGGTTTTTTTTAGCAACTATACTTCTACTGTTCATTAAATTGAAAACTACAGAAGAAATGTCAATGCTTCATGAAGCACTTATACCCACAAAGGTATAATGTTGAAGCTAGCATGTAATAAGAATGTAAATAATAAATAATGCATTAGTGTCTAGTCCATCAGCAGTTATGTATTAAATAGGGATTTCTGAAGCCAGGAGAGCTTTTTGAAAGCAAAGTTTTGAAATAAATGGAGAGAAAAGCAAAATAAAATTGACCTGAAACAAGTCTACCTTTACAGATTTCAAAGACATAATCCCCAGGAGCACGGCAAAAGCTTTCTTGCTCTTGTAAAATAAGGTAGACTTGATGTGAAAGATTGACCCAGATTTAAGGAATTTGTGATTCCTTAGTACACATGTAAGGAAGGATTGCCACTTGCAAGCACGTAATTTACGGATCTTTTAGGTAAGCTTTGCTATTTCCAGCCCACACTCCTCATTTCCAAAGATATTAATTCATTTTTCTAAATTGAGTGTGTATTTCTTTTATAGCTCTGTATAGTGGATACTATTACTTATAGTAATCTCAGAATTTTTCCTTAAGAACCTTCTGTTTGTAAACCTTCATGAGTAAAATAAGCACACAGTAATTGCACTACGTGCTGGCACACCCTGCTCAAAAGTGAGAGTTACTACAGGGCTCTTAGGTTGTACCCATGTACTCAGCAACACAAATGGCCCCTCGACATAGGTGATAAATTCTGTAAAGAAGGAAGCAGATTCAGAATAAAAGATTCTGCCCAGACTCTTAAATTTCGCTGATTTTCTGTTCATGACATGCAGAAGATATGGTCAAGATTAGTCATAAAATAGGTCATGCAGAGAGATTTGAATATCTTTTCAGATATTTTGAGCTCTAAAAATATAGCTTTGTTATTCCTGGTTTTGCTGCTGTATTGTACTTAGCAGCTGGCATAAGAACATAAGAAAGGCCATATAACACCAGTCCAAATTTCTAGCTCTGTATCCTGTTCCTAACTGTAGCCAAGACCAAATGCTCATAGAACAGTATAAAAATTGAAAAGTTTTAGTATTTTCTGTGCATTCTCCTATCCCTCCCATATCTTTAACCCAAGGATATCTTGAGCTAAAGATGACATCTTTGCATTTAATAGCTTTTATGCATTTTTCTTTTGGACTTCTTCTTGTGGATTTTTAAACTTTATGAAACCATTTAGTATCTAGAACATCCTGTACCTAGTTTAACCATGTTTTGAGGAAGAAATACCACCTTCAGTTTGTTCTGGAACTGTCATCTGGTTAATTTTAAACCTCCCTACATATAAGTGTAAGATACATCTGTTGAATGGCAGTCAGATAAACAATCAGCAAATAGTTGCTCCAGCTGCTCTTAGAAAATAATTTGAAACCTTGTTGATTCTCATTGACAGCTGAGTAATTGAAGATGTTGTTGAAAAAGTGCATCTAGAATTTTTTTAGCATATAGAGGAGGCATAAAAAGGAGATTTTACCTACCACTTAAGAAAAATTAGTCTTGAATGCAAAAGGAACTCAGCTCTGGTGCTTCGAGAAAAAGAGCTAAAACATGAGTAAAGTAGCACAGGCAAATAACCACTAAAGGTTGCAGGATTCAGACAGCCCAAAATTATAAGGGCTTGGATAATGTATTCTTGTGAATATTGCTGTGATTGTTTTTATCTCAATGTCTGCTTCTCTAATAGGCGTTTAAGGGAATAATCTTTATACATAAATAGGTGCAGAGAAATCCTGCCTCCTTCTACTTCCCTGTTTCAAGTGTGGCAATATGCAGGATAGAGGTTATATGGGGAGGTGTAGGGTGAAATGTCTTCAGCTCCCTTGCTGGGATTCTCCAGTAGATATAGCTGAGTATCTTTGGAGACTGGAGTTATAAGGAGGTAAGGAATCTTGCATTGTCAGTCACCAAGAAAATTCAGGAAGAACCCTGTGTCTCCATTCCTGTGGTTTTGTTTATCCATGACTTTGCAGGCTTTAAACCCAACAGCATTTCTGATAGGGTTTGCTTCAGTTTAACTCCAGAGCTTCCCTGTAGGGATCAGTGCAGCTGGTGTTTTCCCCAGAGTGTTCCAGGCTGGTGTTCCCCAGAGCTTAAGGAGCGGTTGTTCCTTTCTCTTCCTCACTGGTGAGGCCAGCTCTGGGTACCTCAAAACAAGGCAGATGTCAGCAAACTGGAAAAAGTCCAGCTGAAAGCCACTAAGGTGGTTGGGGAGAAGCTGAGAAAGATGGGTTCATTCAGCCTGGAAAAGAGAAGGCTAAGGGGAAAGACAGTCAGAAAAACAAAGCAAAAGGACCAAAGCAACGATTGTAAGTTTCAGCAAAGGAAAATCCAGCTAGGTGTAAGGGAACAAAAAACTCCTGTCACAGTAGCTAAATAAACAGGTTCAATGGGAGAGGCTGTGGAATCTCAGTTCTCAGAAGTTTTTCAAACCCAGCTAGGCCTGATCCAACTTTGAAGCTAACAATGCTTTGAACAGGAAACTTGAACTGGAGGACCTCCTGAGATCCCTTCCAATATTAATGTTTCTATGACTCTGTGAATATGACTTTGAAGTCAAAATTTCTTCTCTTCACTTTATGGTCTGCAGTCAGGTTGCTCTATTAATATTTAAACAAATTAAATAACAAGGTAATTGTCTTTATTATTAATACCAAAGAATTCCACTGCAGTGAAAGTGAAAAAATTTCAGAATATTCTAAGTAAGGAATCCTAGCCACCAATATGGAAGATTTTCCATATAAGCATGAAACTCTTTTTATTTAGAAAATGAGTCTTTTGTACTCCGATATGATATAATATATGCCATATATGTCATTATGTATGACAAAGGAGAAAAGTATTTACATGCATAGCTCGCAAACCAAAAAACAAACGGCATTCGATCTGAAACTCCAGGGCAGTTCCATAACCACATAAAGCTCTGTTATCTCAATATGTTTTGGTGTGTTTTTTTTCCTTGTCAACCATTTGGAA
Organism: Parus major; assembly: GCF_001522545.3. Lineage (NCBI taxonomy): Eukaryota > Metazoa > Chordata > Aves > Passeriformes > Paridae > Parus > Parus major. The sequence continues at coordinate 31,997,800 of NC_031768.1, forward strand.
CTTTTGGGGGTTTTTTAATACAAGAAAAAGAAAAAATAAGGTTTCATCACAAACATTGCCTCTTCACTATTGCATTCTATTATGTAAGGCAACACAGCAGTTACTGTAGAAATTACATCTCTGTTGTCAAAGAGATGTTAAGAATGGGACATAAAGCTGAAGGAGAGCCCTTGTCTTCGTGTTCCTAGTGCAACTTAAATGTAGTATTAACTGTACAGGAATGCCTCCAAAAGTATTGAGAGCAAACTAATAGACATTCTCATTATGTATGTACTGAGCTCCTCAAGCCACTAAGATCACAGATACAGGTAGAAATAAATATAAGGGATTATCATAGATAAAGGATTTAAAATAGGATTTTTTTGAATAAATATACTGAAAAAATAATGGAATAGGCTGTGAAGTATATAACAATTGTAGTAATAGTACACAACTTTGAAATGAGGGTTTATTTTCTTACCATTTCAAATCCTGCCATTTCATTTTGTCATCATATCAAAAATATTTTTCACCTGCCTTTCTTAATTTCTCCAGAAATGGAACCTTCATAAAATCTGGTTTTCAGTATCACTGAGAAACAGAGTTCAAAATTGGTAAATTATTCTGTTGCTCGTGTTAAAAATCCATTTTTACCTTTCTTTTCTGTGTGAGCTTTACTGTGCTATCGGGACCATGCATTATTAAAACATTATTTATCAGTGAAGCCAATGGAAATTAGTTGGATTCTCATGAGGACTGTACCTCTTAAGTAATAAAGGCCTTTTCTTCTCCAGTCTTTTTGCACAGTAACATCACACACAAACTAGTGAGAAGTGCTGCTCACTGTTTCTTGGCATAGTGGAGTGTTGTCTGTCAGAGCCAACTGTGTTTGAGGAGAGGATCAGATCTACTCTTAGATAAAGCAAGGCAGCCTGGAACTTGTTATACAGTAAGTTCAGGTGCTTCAAAGAGAAATACTTCTGTAAACCAGCATACAGAGCCACAGCCAAACCTCTGCAGTCTTTGGAGCAGCTGCTCAACCTTCTATTTTAACTTTGTTTTCACATCTTCACTGAAGAAGCTCAGTTCATGCGAAAAAGCAAACTTGTTTTTCTACTCTCATATTCCTTTCTCAGAATGCAGCTGAAGGAATATGTTTTCTATCAAAAATAGTACCATGACAATGTCTGTGCACTGTGCACTTTCCTCTTTCCAACAAAGCACACACAGTTCAATAAATATCTGAGCATCCTTTAATAATAGTGTCATTTTTGTGAAACACCCCATATGTGGTATTCATGTCATGAATGGAGGTGGCTCGTTACCTTAAAACACTTAGCAAGTGATGGCAGACAATAACTGAAAAATACTGTAACTTTATTGGATTGACTGATCAAAAAATGAGCCAGAAGAACAACAGTTCAAAAGAAATTTCTGTATTTTGTGAAGACAACTTGACCTGTGATTAAGTGTAGAAAGCTTTAAGTGAGACATTTTTTCCCCTTGGTATCAGAGCCTAAACCAGTTACTGGAGAAATACTGTGATCATAGGTCCTACAGAATATTTTGTGAAGAATACTGGTAGATTAACTTTTTTTTTTCATGCTATTAAAAAAAAATTATGTATAGAAAAAACTGTGACAGAGCTTTTCATATCTTCTATATATTTGCAGTATTTCCTATATTAAAAGACAGTTTATTGCAGACACATTTAATTTGTAACAGATTTTAAAAGTCAAACTTCACAAAATTGGGGTTGAGGTTTAGTTTGGAGTTCAAGATTTTTAAGTGGATAATTTAGCATTATCATATTTAACTTAGCATATCTTTACCTTTTGTACATGGTTTTGTGTTCTTCCATCCCTTTGGCTTATTAAAAAAAATGAGGAAATGATTGTACATGACCTAGAAACTTTTTGCTTGATACTCCATCAACCTTGATCATGTTCATGTTCACCAAGAAATGCAATACAAGAAGGAAATGACTACTTTTGATCTTTCTTTGAAATCTTTCATATATCAAAATGTATGCAGGATTGTGTCTGATATCTTGAGATGGCTCAGTTCATTCCAGTATTAAACTTCGCTGAATATTTATTCTCATCAAGGAGTAACTAACGTGATCAGTTGAACTTTCCTAGATACTAGTAATTCCCAACCGAATAGGACCTGTGGAATCATCTTCATCAGAAGCATATCATAAATTGGCATATTTTTAATATCTGACAATTTTAAGCTCCAGCTGCTGGATAATATTCAATTATTTGAAATGTTAAAACTCATATCTGATGTATATGTGGGTTAAAAGATTCTTTAGCATTCATAACAGGCAGGTTCCTTGGTGACTCTCCACAGCTACCTTCTTTGAACATAGTATGTCTGCTGTGAGACTGAAAACCAGATTTCTTGATCTGATAAAGAGCAGGAAAAAGAATTCAGTTGTTGAAAAAGAAGCCATCCCCCTCCACCAAGCACGGTTTCTTGGTACTGTAGATGGTTTAAATTTGACTTAAATTGTCTTTTACCAGTGTCAAACTTTGCCAGCATTCTTCCTTTTCCAACCCTTCTTCCTCTGTCTTCTCCTTTGCTCTCTGGAAATCTCACAGCCCACTTTCTGGCAGTAAAGGTCTTGAATGTCATGCTCTAGCACAGCATTCCAGTTTCTGCATACTGTAGCAAATAATTTAATCATAACAGATTATGTACTATGCAAATGTGAGCTAATTAACAGTGTGAGAAATGACATGTATTTCTTATAAAAAGGTGGAGCCTAAAGAAAGAAATATAAAGCAGTGCTGATGCAGGTATTTGTATGTATAAAACAGTGTGTCTATGTAACAGTAGACAGGCAGATGGATGCTTGGAGTAGGGTGGAATGGATGCATGGATATGTCACTTGAATGAAGTAAAGCCATCCACACTGCAAATGTCATTTCTTCTACCCATTACACAGCAACATTGTTACTCCCATTACAATGGCTGTGGTGCATGAAGGCAGTGATTTGAAATAGAGCATTAAATGATGTATTGCAGAGCTGAGTATAAAAGGGATTTATTCTACATATGGATCATTTTTCTTTGGCTTTTCTGTTAAAATCAGACATAATACTAATTAAAAAAAAAACAAAACACCTAGTTGCAGGCAGATTGTTTGTTAACAAAATAAATAGCCAAGGAGTAAGGACAGCAGGAACAAAGAGATAACAGAAATCTCACTGCAAAAGGTGACACAGAACATGCACCTTCTGTCCCTTGTGTTCTCCCTTTAATTAAAAACAGAAGCAGGAAACAAATTAAGCGTATCAAACTTCTGCTCTGTGCAATTCTCAGACCAGACATGGCATGCATACCCTCTGAAAAAAGGTACACATGATGGGTGGCATCTGATGGGGCTTTAGGCCCTTTTTTATCCCACTGGTGCAGGACTACAGGGCAATGTAATACTGAACTAGTTGATGTGATTATACCATCAGCTTGGTTTGCTCCTTGTTTTGCTATCAGCTCTGATTTTCTCCAGACTATTTACATACGTCAGAGTCTGGAGTACACCAAATTGCTATGAAAATAGACCTGAATTGCTTTGTATCCAGCACTGTCTCAAGTTTTGAGTGTGAAGAACAGATAGAACTAGAATGAAAATAAAATAACTAGTGCAATTTAAAAATACAATTTTTTGCCTTCTTTGAATTTTTGGACTCTGAGCATGAGATCCACCTCCCCTACTTGTAAATTGAGGAAAATATACACCTTCAGAATGTGATTCATATAATGTGTGTTAGAAAACTCTTAGAATATGCTGAATCCCATTGTAAAAGCACACACAGAAATATTGTCTGGATAATCTCAGATTATTAGCTGAGATGATAAATTCTCTTAGTTTGGGATATCTAAATTGAGGCAAATGAATCTGAATAATATTTAATCTTGGTATCCTGGAATATACAATATCATATATTTTCTTCCCTATTTTTAAAAGGTAAAAGTTGCTAATTCCTTTCTGAAGATCATATTCTGAAAGCAGACACATAGACCCATGTAGAAGTTATTTTCTATCCTTGCTGTAATTTATATGGGAATTAAAGATGTCCTAGGTGATTTGCATTTTCATTTATTTCTGAAAAGATGAGCTTACAATGAAGGTATGATAGAACAAGGATAAGGTGCCCCCAGTTTTGGTAAAATTATATAAATGCAAAAAGTGTAGAGAAGTTATTAAAAGTTAATCTTTCATCATATAGATGAGCTCAGAATCCACTTTAATGTCTTTGCTGCTGGCTTTTAGTTAGTGTCTGTAAATCTTAGGTTTTCCAGTCAGAAGGGCTGAACCATCCATACCCTTCGCCAGCACACTATAACATGCACACACAGATTTCTCCTGCTTTGTAGTGAGATCAAAAGGTGGAATCCTTAATCCTAAAATATGTAATGTTCCTTTGTTTTCACTGATTCTTAGCTTTAAAAGGTTAGCACATTTAAAGCTGAGAGTTCTCTTCAGTTTTCACCCAGACCAATTCCAACTAAGTTCCAGGGAAAAGGAACTTATGAAAAATGAAAAGCATAAAGCTTTGTTAGATTGTGAAGGCTAGATCAAGGTAAAGCTGTAGCTCTGGCTTTTCAAGACAAAGTGGGAATAACTCCCTCTCTGCTTCCATAAGGTACAGGTATCAAACCTAATGAGGGGAGGAGGAAAAAGATGAAATTATTCATTAAAATTTCCTCTGTAAAAGAAAGCTATTGAAGGAGGGGTTATCATACAATTGAGGAAGAGCCATGCCACCTCTAAGTGATGTGCAGAAGCACAGCCACTCCTTAGCATGCTTTGGAAAGCCCGCTCTGCAATTGCAGGACTCCCTTAGGCCAGGCATTCAGAACACAATTAAATCATCAGCTAAAGACCTCAGTGCACAGCCTGTAATACCATAGTATTTACAATACAGTATGGAGCATATAGTGTTTCTTCTCTGACTTTCCAGATGTTCTTCAAAATTGAAAATGCAAATAGTCATTCTCTGAATCTCTGTAGTTATGATAATCTTGTCATCTAATGGAGTGCGTATTTTTCTCGGTCAATTGAAGTCAAGAATAAACAAACAATGCATGGGTTGGTGGTGTGGTTTAAGCTCAGCTGCAAGTTAGGACCCATGCAGTCACTTCTCTCCCCTCACTCCCTCTCGTGAGAGACAGAGAAAAAAGGGTTAGAGAGGTTAGAGGTTGAGACAAAAATTTTCTGGAAACAGCAATGAGATAAGAAAACAAAAACAGTAACAGCAACAATAGTAATAGCAGCAATACATAAAAGAGAGTGATTACATGCAAAATCCTCACTGAGTCCTTGACATGATCATGGCCAGCACCACCCCACTGCTCCCTCCACAATTCTTTTTCTCAAGCCCAAGAGAATGGAAGAAAAAAGGCAGACAAACCCTCCAGTTGAGATCAACACCACCACACTGCTTGTCTCACCACCCTCTCTCATGGGGAAAAGACAAAACTGGTTTTGGACTCCCCTGCACATGACCTTTTTCTCCACTCTCTTCTTCTCAGAAGTGCAAACCCCTTATTTCTGTCCCCCAGCAGATACACCCCATATATACGGGGTATAGAATAATGACCTAGATACAAACAACCTGTTCCAGGCTCCACTCCTCATGTCCTTGGCTGAAACCAGGACAGCTGGCCACTGTCATTATCACTGTGCCACTGATGCAGTTTTTGCAGGTTACAGCATTCTGGAGAGCAGTAGCCTTTGCTCTGTAATGAATTAAACAAAGGAACTTCATCCTCAGGAGGGTGTCAACATCCAGGATACACACAGAAACTCTGGGGCTGACCCAAAGAACTGGTGACTAAAAGTTGTAGAAAACTCAGTGTGCCTGGCATGCATACTGAGGAAATACCTCTGCACTAGGTTAAATAGTGAATAAAATATGAAGCTAGAGGAATTCCCAGTTTGAAAGATTCCATTTCATGGCCCTACAATATGTGGCAATTTCCACTTTTTACTGTGCTCTTTTCAGACTTGGCAATTTCCACTTTTTACTGTGCTCTTTTCAGACTTCTCTAAGGGATAGTGTTGCACATTAGAAAAGTATTAAAGTGTAAATCTTCCGGTATTTCACTTTGTTGGCATGGGTTATATTCAGTCTTCAGAATATTAGGCCAGGAAATTGTTGGAAGTGGTCTAGATATGCTCCTGTTGGCTGGGAACACTCATTTTTAGGTAAGAAATTGAAAGATGCAGACACTTTAAACATATGCTGGAAGTTAATCCTCAATCATCTGTTTTCACAATAATAAACAGAAGTTCACAGCTGCAAAAATGCTCATGTAGGAATATTTGGGGGTCAGGACTGGAAATTTATGGCATTCTTTAGTCCCTGTTTGAGTCCAATGTTAACTGTGCTGCATAAATGATTTTTGTGATTTGGTACAACCAAATTATAGATAAAAATCTGTTGAAATAAAAAGATGTTATATATGCTTTTGCATACATATAGGGATATATATATATATCTAGAGAGCTGAGTAGCTCCCTAGATGAGACGTATATCCCCAAGTTCACACAGTTGCTGAGCTCTCCCATTCAGACTGTATTTATGTCTGCCCCAAATATTGCCTTCTGGATGTTTTTTGTGGAGTTCAACTCCAGTTCAGATCCAGAGCACTCCTTTCAGTGCTAAGCTGGAACTTTGAAAAGGACATTCCATAAAATAGAAATAACCGTTTTTGTATTGCTGTTTTTCTCTTTGTATGAAGTCCTCTGTATGTTGGTTTCTCAAGCCACCTAAAACCAACCCAACACAGATTCTGGAATATCATTTTAGAAGTACGCTTTCCTAATTTCTTCTTACGCACTAACAGTTGATTCCTGGAGTTATTTAATTTTTTTTCTCCTGCAGCAGGTGTCATCTTACAAAAGTCTCTGCAGCAGTTAATGAAAAAGTGGAATATTCTGGGAGTTGTAGTCTTTCAAACAGAGCTTCACAAGGACATACCTGTATTGGAACACTACAGCTCCCTGAACTTCCTCGCCTCGCTGCCTATGAAACGTCCTGCAACATGAGTAGTTTTAGTGGGGGTGGTGCTCATGGACTTCCAGCACTGCAAATCACACTGCACCTTACATCGGTGTGTGGGAGCAATTGGGAGCCAGAACGGACACAAGCGGTGCATGTTTAGGGTGTGAAATGACTAAAGACTGATGTGAGGCAACGCTGTGATCTGAAATACTTCACTTCATAAAAATCAACCCAGTTTGTGCCTTTACCGTAGGAGTCCAGCCACTTGGACGCTCTCCAGATATGGAGACATTTTGGTCAAATTGTGTTGCACTGGACTGATTTTAGAATTTTCTGGGAACTAAAGTACTTCCAGCAGTGGCCATTACTGTCACCTCTGGCCCATGCCCTGGGAACAGTCTGTCTGTCTGTGGAGAAAGGCTCTGGGGCTACTGCTGCTCTTCCATGCCCAACTCCTCCATTATTAATAGCTTTCTAACATTCTCACAGCTTAACTCTCCATGCCAGTTCATTCAGACATAGGCTTTGGAGGATTACAAAAGAAATCTCTCTAACTGGCTGCAGATACCTAAAGATCTAAGTAAAACTACTAAAAATTTGGACATATTTCTTACCTGTGTTTCTTTTGGAAATTCCTAGGCCTTACCTCAAATTTACCTAAATGAGCTCAGATTAAATTCAGACCAAATTATTCCTGGTTTGAGAAGTTAGGTACAAGTTAGATATTCCCTAACAGCGTATGGCTGGCTCCATATAGATGTAGACTGTATTAATTGACAGAGCAACTGGACAGCTTTACGATAGTTTTTCAAGTTATTATAAAGGGAGAGTCCCCAGAACCTCAGCCTCATCAATTTGTAAACCTGTGCTGAAATTCTTACAGCAGCAGCTGTGCTTGTGCTGTGAGCAGTGTTGTTTTCTGCTGCTGTGCAGGTGGTGTTAGAACAGCCTTTTTCTCTCTCTTTTTCCATTCATGATCCTAGCTGGAGACCAGAAGGTGGGAAAAAGCATCAAGCCACAAAATAAAGAAATAGACATAATGATACTTCCTTTCTCCCTAGGGTTTAAATATTAGCTTAACTTCTGAACAATTGGAAAATCTTATTTTAGGCAACAAGCCTGATTCTCCATCTAAGTCAGAGTTTTGCTTTATGAGAGCTAACACAACCTGCCAGTGGCTCTGATGTATAAAATCTAATTTTTAAGTCACAGTATTCATTCAAACCATCATAACATTGAAAGTAAATGGAATAACTATATGCATGCATTTATATAAGCACCTAAATATTTTGAAGAAAAAGGGGATTTTAATATGCAAAAGAATTATACAAGCCCTGAAGATAAAGGGAAGAAAAATGGATGGTGAAGGAATCAGATTCCGCAGAGATCATTCCCTTCATAAGAAGGAACTTCAATTAATTGAAAAATTTTATGAAATACATGAGAGAAGTACTATTCAAGTTAATGACTAGTTTTATGCTTTGCAGTCTTTGCCCTACATGCACAAATAAATTTCATAAACATCCAATACTTAGATCTGGCAGAAGATGTATTTGTAATTAATGTTTCATTGGACTGAGTAATGCTTATTTGCAGATTCCACTAATAAATAGCATTTTAACACATTCCTAAAGAAGGCCAAGAAATTAATGTGAAGTAAAAATTTCACTGGGTGTTTTGGGGTAACTGCAGTGTTCTTGGATGCTTTCTTATACCAGATGAAAATATATTTTCTGATTTTTGAACATATTGTACCCTCTGGTCCCTATTGCTGTAAAAAGACAAACTTTTCTGAGGTGTAGTCATGCAAAGAAAAACAAACAAACAAACAAACATGGAAAAAATAGTGGCAGAAGGTTTTCTTAAGTAGTATGTCCCCACAGAGGACAAAGTTGTTTTATTATCTTTATTTAAATATCACTTCCTAATGTTATGTGGCTTTCTGTTCTTCAGAAACTAAGTCTTATTATAATACCCACCAACAAATAAAAAATACTGATGTATTTTGTCTTCAATCAAAATGTAATTCTTTTAAAGTTTTCTGCAATGAGGAATATTTGCATGAGCCCAAATGCTTTTGAAGATGAATATACATGTTAAATGAAAGATTATTAATTCAGTTAATTAATTCTATTTATTCAATTAATCTATTAATTTATTCACTGAATTATCAATTAGTTGTTTACTTTCAAAGGTTCAAGATGTCCTTGAGCAATTCATGGACCAATACATCAGTGTAATTAACCACAGGCTGCACTAAGAACACAGTGAAAGTTTTTCATCCACTGCTTACAAAGGATGGAGGTGCTGGTCCTTAATGGGCTGCAGCAGAGCAGACAGTGCTGCCATCACTCTGTACTGCTCACAGTCCAAACATACAGAGAACAAGGAAATCTTGATAACAGCTCCCTCCTTCCATTGCAAGGTGATACTGAGAAATGGTAAATGAATGCTAAGATTCAAACAGTCAAGACACTACAGGCTAGAGCAGCTCAATCTGCCCTAATCAAGAGAAATACTTACAAGGCCAATTATTTCTCACCAGGAAAAATGTGGGCTGATAATCAATGTTCCAGGAGCGCTAGGCTCCAAATTTGCTGTCCTAATCTATCTATATCTATATCATCTGTATCTATATCTATATCTATATCTATATCTATATCTATATCTATATCTATATCTATATCTATATC